>NC_057941.1:53426206-53546421 GCF_018555375.3 Anguilla rostrata
GGGGCGGAATCATTTTTCTGCTGAGTGGGTGTCCGTGACAGAAAGCAGGAGACATGCGTGTGTGTGTGTGTTGCAGGGCACGCTGTGTGGTGGTGTGGGTCGGTGGGTGTTGTGGGTGCAGGAGACAGCGTGGTGTGTGTGTGTGTGTGTGTGCAGGAGACACGCGTGTGTGTGTGTGTGTGTGTGTGCAGGAGACGCTGTGTGTGTGTGTGTGTGTGTGCAGGAACGGTGTGTGTGTGTGTGTGTGCAGGAGACGTGCGTGTGTGTGTGTGTGCAGGAGACACACGTGTGTGTGTGTGTGTGTGTGTGTGCAGGAGACACACGTGTGTAGGAAAGGACTGCACAGCAACCCACAGAAACATAGGATGTTCACTGTAAAAGGCTGTTTCCAAGCAACAAGACTCTGAGCCGTGTTTCCTTTCTGTCACATACACGCACTCAGCAGAAAAGTGAGACCCTGCGCTCACGCCCGTGTCACGCCTGCGCTCACGCCTGTGTCACGCCTGCGCTCACGCCTGTGTCACGCCTGCGCTCACGCCTGTGTCACGCCTGCGCTCACGTGACCTCCCCGGGATCGGGTTGCATGTCGTATGGGACAGGCCTCCTCTGTCATGCTAAAAACAGAGCGAGCGACGGGGACCGTGGGAGAAGGGGGGGGGGGTGTGTCTGCAGCCCCTCCCCCCCCTCCACTGGGGGGTATTCCCTGGTCTGGGAACTGGTCACACCCCAAACACAAACATCCTCCAATAGAGCGCTTCTGGCCTTTGATCAGAGGAGAGGAGAGAGAGACACCCACTCCTGCCCCACGCCCCACCCCCTCCGCACCCCCCCCACCACCCACCCCGCACTGTAAATATATACAATATATAAACATTAAATACAAATGTTTATTTATCATGCTGAAAAAAATATTGTAGAACATATTGCAATATCTTGCTGTGTGCATATATATATATACTGCTGTGAAATAGATAAACCACATCATTATATTTTCAAATAGTCTGTATGTATGCCACATATATTGCAGTAAGGGCCATTCCATCATAGTTTCATACAGCCAAGACATCAGTACAGTGTTGTGCTGGAATGTGTCCTCTGATTGGCTGCTGAGGTGTTCTGGGTAATTCCTGGCAGGAAGAGCAGCTATTTGCAAAGCCAGTGGCTTCCTCCTTCACCAAGGCCCTTTTGGTTTTAGCAGATAACGTCCCCCCCCCCACCCCTGTTCCCATCACACAGCTACATACCTGATGTGCAGCTCATGCCACAGAATTATAATCTCCTCTTTGACACAAAAGAACTCTGAGCTCCTCCTTCTGGTTTAAAACACCACAAGCATTTAAAACTACACCCTGCCACATTCCTGCTGCACAAAATGTCTGTCTGAGCTGTCAGTCAGTCAGGTTGCCTACAGTACAGACGTGTGGAACAGGGACTGGGGCCAGCACAGGGAGGCTAATTCATTCATTCATTCATTCATTCACCCATTAATTCACTCGTTCATCAGTTTATTCAATCATCTCTTCATTCATTTTAATAATAAGTCAGTTTAATAAGTTGAATCTTGTAAACAGCCACAAGGCAAACAACAACAACCACACCGCTAATGATTATTTCTGGTCCAACAGTAACACAGAGGTCAAGCAAAACCCCTCAGCCCTGGACAAGATATTAAACAGCAAAAGCGTTACTGAAGAGGGCAAAGCGCTGTAAAATCATGCAGTAGTTTATAATAAGAGAGGGAAGCTGGAAAGAGTGGTGCCGGTAACCATGGCGACACAATGTGATGACCCCCCCCCCAGGGTTTTGGGAAAGCACTTCTGGACACTGCTCCGCAAACATTAGTGTACAATGTCACAGGGCACAGTACAGTCTCTCCCTCGAATACAGCCTTTCCTGTTCCTGTCCCCCACTCTTTCAAATTTATTTTTCATTAATACCTTGTGTAAAAACAACACAAACGCACAGGAGCCTACAAGATCACAATGTCGGTATGTTGTTTTTTAAAGAAAATAAGAAAAAGGATTTTTAAAGTATCAAACTAACTTTCTCAACACCTGAACAAGTGTTTGAAAACATTCACTGCTTGTGCTGATTCGGTTCTTGGAATGGAGCTATTTGTCCTGTATATACTGTTACACGGTATCTCAAGTAAACAATCTCCCAAAGGAGATCTAGATTTTTATTTATTTGTTTAGTTTTTGTTCTCTTTTCCAACACTCAGACAAAAAGTCTATGCTTAAATCTTGAGGATCGATGGCTTAAAAGTCTATATTTTTGGTAAATAATCACATTTCCATCCAAACTGAGGACCACCTTGCCCCCCACCCCCCGCCTCCGACGCTTTCGCTTGTTATAGTCTGGTGTGAGCGGGGTGGGCGACTCTTAAGGTGGACTTGGAAGTTCGGGTTAAATTCTTACAACGAGGCTGGACTGCAATAATACTTTTGCTGATGAAAACATTAACCGAACATCTTAACGCTATTTGATTTAATTTTAGGCACAGTCAGTTGACATCACTCAAGTCTTAAATAGAAATGGCTCCACCTTTAAGATGGGCGGTCGCCTAGCAGAACGGATAGCCTACATGCCGCCTAGCCTATATAAACCCAGCTTGGCTATGATGCTAAGATCCAGTAAACGTTAGAGAGACTACACGCGGGAAGGTTACAGATCTTCCAAGCGCTGACCAAGAAAACTAGGCTACGATTTTTCAGGTAATTTCACATATGTATAAAATGCCTATCGTTTAATTTCATTAAAAGGTCAGACGTCTTTGTATTTGTCAACCTGGCTCCCGCGTGATTAAATGTCGGTTTATAATGTAGGCTGCCTACTGTAACGTATTTACTAAATGTTTGTTTTTTTCCCACGAAATTGTTTATATTTGATGAAACGTTAGCATTGTTTGTTTCCGTTCATGTTTAGAAACATGTTTGCGTTGCTATGCCGGCTAGTTGGTTGCTACAGCATTAAATGTAGCCTGTGGGTCGGTTTGCTGGACATCACACAATGGAACTGGAGCTAGCCGGTTTTTCCGCAGTCAGCCAGCATCATCACCCTTCAGCGACCGTTGCCCGCGGCTTTCTAAGTTCAGATTGAATCGGTAATCGTTTTAATGTGGCCGGTCCTTGGATTGTTATAGAATTATTTATGATTATTTATTTTAGATTTTAAATGACATTTTTTTGGCCATATATAGGCTATACGGCTTCCGGGTTTACAGTAAGCGTGTCTAGCCACATGGTAGGTAGCTACCGCGATGGAATGAGATGGCATGGATGCTACATCTTTGACAGTTCGATCTGAATGATTTGGGGTGAGCTGGCGCAACAACATTATAAATCACCTAGTTGTGTTAGTTTAAGTCTGTCCACATTGTTGAAGCACACATCACGATGGTAATCGCCTATATTAAGAAAAGTAATGGTCTAATATGTAGCTGATGCAATTTCTTCCGCAAATTACTTTGCCTACTCATAAGCAATATTGAGCTTCTTTCCTGTATTGCTGTCGTAGCTTGCGGCGGATAGCCTGCCTCGCATATATAATTGTATATATATAATTTCTTTTTTTCTTTTTTCTTTTTTTAAGGTGACAGGAGGCATCGCTGAGAGATGAGTAAGGACCTCGACGTCGAAATGAAGGATGTGGAACTGAACGAGGTGGACCAGGAGAAGCAGCCCATGACCGACGGAGAGGCCGGGAACGGGGACGGTATTTCCCCGACCAGCACGGAGAAAAACGGCATTGTGAAGGTGAAGATCCCGGAGGATGGGACGGCGGTGAAGTTCACCGGGCTCAGCAAAGAGGAGCTCCTGAAAGTGGCCGGAACTCCCGGGTGAGTGATTACCGAAGTTTTACGTCCTTTTATGAAATTATCCACGGTTTGAAGACCAGACGCGTGTTCACTGTCATCGTTTTAAATGTAAAATTAACGTTAAATCCGTAACGGCGGCGCATCTGACTTTCGAACCTTATCTCGCACACAGGTGGGTCCGGACGCGGTGGGCCCTGCTGGTGCTGTTCTGGCTCGGGTGGCTCGGGATGTTGGCCGGAGCCGTCGCCATCATCGTCCAGGCCCCGCGGTGCAAGCCGCTGCCCAAAATGAACTGGTGGAACGAGGGACCTCTGTACCAGATCGGCGACGTGGCCGCGTTTACCGGGGGCAATACCCTGAAAGGTAGGAGTGAGGGCGTACGGGGGGCAGGTTGCACTGGGTTGTATTCATGTTGTATGTGTGTTTATGTGAGCATGTAATGGTTCTGTGGGGGTGTACAGAGTTGTATGGGAGTCAGGTTGTTTACTGGGTGCTTGAGGAGGGCTGACATTCAGTGGCTTTTCACTACAGGAAACTACACTACAGTGCATTGTGGGAATCAGAGTCAGGAGTGGGCATTTAAAGGGGGAGCTCTCTTTGCCAGTGTTCTCATGGAAAGAGGAAAGGAGGAGACATTTGGGGGGGGGGGGGGGGGTGACAGAGGGATGAAGGCTTGGAGGATGGTGGGGATGGGGGGGGTGCAGTGTGTGCTGGGGTCCAGGAGCACAGGTGACTCAGCATTTACCTCCCCATCCCCCACGAGCGACCGTCTCCTGGGGAGTGCGGTTTCCATGGCAACACTAGGGCAGAATGAGCGTGCGCACGTGTGCGTGACTCATCCTCTCAGGCTGCACGCTTCTGCTGAACCAGCTGAATCCGGTTCTTCCCCTCGCTCCCTCGCTCTGCCTGCCCCCTCCCTCCCTCGCTCTCCCTGCCCCCTCCCTCCCTCCCTCCCTCGCTCCACGCTTTTGTTCAGCCCCTGTCCTGCGCTCACACGGTCGAACCCTTTCCTTTGAATCCCGACTGAGGGGGTTATTGGAGGTCACATGCCAACGGGCTTCAGAATCACACAGGCGGCTTTTGATTGGCTGCTTTTGTGTTCCTGGAGCAGCAGGTGTTCCTCCCTCCCAGGGCGTCGTTCACATTTCCGATGTTCCTCATGTTTTTACAGCTGTAGTTTGATTATAATAGAAATTCCATTGAATGAAAATCTCAAGTGTACAACACCTGCGCCCCAGCTTGGATTCGAACTGGCAGTGCTTTGATCAGAGGCACAGCTCTGCACTACTGCCCTATGTCCCTGTACCAATAAAAGATATGGAGGATCAGACTGAATATTAATCATTTTTATTGTGATGGCATCAGATGGTTGAAGAGCCTGAATTATTGTATGACAGTTTAATAATGAAAATTACAAAAGAATTGGAGACTTGCACAGGATTTTCTCAAGACTTTTTCCCGGATATAGATCAAGGTCAAGGCCGAACCGCCTTAGCCCAGACTGCAGTGTGCTCCCTAACTCGTTAGTACAGTCTCACGCTACTCCAGACTGCAGTGTGCTTCCTAACTCGTTAGTACAGTCTCACGCTACTCCAGACTGCAGTGTGCTTCCTAACTCGTTAGTACAGTCTCACGCTACTCCAGACTGCAGTGTGCTTCCTAACTCGTTAGTACAGTCTCACCCTACTCCAGACTGCAGTGTGCTCCCTAACTCGTTAGTACAGTCTCACGCTACTCCAGACTGCAGTGTGCTCCCTAACTCGTTAGTACAGTTACACCCTACTCCAGACTGCAGTGTGCTTGCTAACTCGTTAGTACAGTCTCACGCTACTCCAGACTGCAGTGTGCTCCCTAACTCGTTAGTACAGTCTCACCCTACTCCAGACTGCAGTGTGCTTTAAACACCACATAGATCAGTGATAACAACCCTGTTCCTGGAGATCTACCATCCTGTAGGTTTTCATCCAACCCTAATTTGGCACACTTGATTCTACTAATTAACAGCTCAGCAAGATCTCAAGCTGTTGAGTGAGGTGTGCTTTGTTAGGGTTGGAGTGAAAGCCGACAGGACGGTAGATCTCCAGGAGCAGGCTTGGTTGCCACTGACCTAGGTGATACTGATGTTGCGTACTTAATAGGCCTGCTGTTGAGCAGCTTGTATGAGAGAATAAGAGCTGATCATATGGAACGCCACACCGAACGCAGTTATTTTTGTGTTAAAGACTTTGTTTCTTTTGCTGCAGGACTGGCAGAGAAGATGGAAAGCCTGAGCCAGCTGAAGGTGAAGGGATTGGTTCTCGGGCCCATCCATGTGTCCAACATGGACCAATCAGATAGCCTCAGTTTCACAGAAATCGCACCAGGCGTGGGAACCCTGGAGGAATTCAAGTTTCTGATCAAAACTGCACAGAAAAAGAGTGAGAAACTTTACTTCTGTTCACAGTCACAGGACATGATACCATACCTGTGTGTACCTTTACCTCTGTTTAAATCTGATACTTGTATGCACCTTTACCTCTGTTTAAGTCTGATAGCTCTGTGCACATCTGTTTGCTTTTAGACCCGGCACACAAAATGGTCTCTTGTGTTTGCAGTGTGTGTGTTTGTGTTCTCTGTGGGGTCTGATTGCGTTAGTGTTTGTCAGTTGAACGCAATTGATTGCGTGATTGATCACGTGACACTGATTAACTCAGCTTCCTGAGTGCAGTCTATCTGCTGGTTCAGCCAGCACCTCCACAAGCCATTTTCTCCTGATCCCTGCTGCTCTTTGACCTTTCTGCTGATTGGACACTGTTTGTGCTGTCAGCTTTATTGTAGTTGTGGTGACATCAGAAGGATCGGGGTCATGGAGGGTGGTGTTAATGGAGTCACTCTTCTCCCCCCCTCCCCCCCTTTCTCTCAGATATTGCGGTGGTTTTGGACCTGACCCCCAACTACAGGGGCCGTGAGCCGTGGTTCGCCAACGGCAGCGTCACCGATGTGGCAGAGAAGCTGAAGGTGAGCGGGGGCGGGGCATCGGAAACTGAGCGAATCTGACCAATTGTGAGGCTCCTCTCACCTGTCCTGGCCCGGTGGGGCGGCCGTTCCTAACGCCCCCTCCCCCCCCCCCCGCAGCCGGCGCTGGTCTACTGGCTGAAGGAAGGGGTGGACGGGGTGCAGCTGTCCGGGGTGGAGCGCCTGGTCACCGTGGTGCCGAGCCAGTGGGCCGATATCCGAGCAATCGTGCAGAACGGAACCACGGACGGCAAGGAGAAGTCAGTGGGAGAAACGAGCGTCTTTCATAAAGTGACAAGCTTTTTTTATGATAAATTTGTGTTTTTTAACACTTAAGAGACACATTCAAGACATTTTTAGAAGAAGGAAAGAAAAAAAACAACAACTGTACATTGTCTTTGTGTCTGAAGGATGAGTGCCATCTGGTGGAACATTAAGGGTAGTGCATGCTTTAAAATTTATCTTAACAGTAAAATGGCTCGCTTGCGCTCTCTAGTGGTGATAGTGCTGGGTGTGAGTCCCTGTAGTTCAGCATCTTAATGACGTAAATGGTTCTCTTCCCGATTTAATTTTTTAAAATAAGTTTTATTGAGGCATGCATATAGACAGACAGGCTGTATATAGACAGGTAAAACTAGAAGTCAGTGGTGTGGGTTGCTGAAATTGTGTCCTTCTGTGTTCAGGGCTCTCTTCGGGGTCACAGAGCAGGGGTCGGTGGCGGAGGTGTCCCGCCTGCTGAACAGCTCCGGGGTGGACCTGCTGATGTCGGGGGTCCTGCGGTCCAGTCTGACCGGGGTGGACCGGGCCGAGGCCCTGCAGCACCTGTACGCCCAGAACCAGATGTCCGTGGCCTGGACCATGGGAGACCGCCGGCATGGCCACCTGGCCTCCCTGGTCAGCCCCAACATGCTCGCACTCAACCAGATGCTGCTGTTCACCCTGCCCGGCACGCCCGTGTTCAACTACGGAGACGAGATCGGGCTGGAGGATGAGGTGAGAGAGCGAGAGAGAGAGAATCATATTTTCTTGCTATATTCAAAAAGTAAGTTTAATTAAGTTGGTTTTCCTTTAGCTGTTGATATTCCTTTAGCTGTGAAAACTTGAAAAAGAGAGAAAGATTTCAGACAGGATGGGGGTCTAATTCCAGCTAATGAACACGTGCTGGCTCACTAGTCCAAGGCTACCGGGCCACCAGCATTTCCAAATGGGCGCTACGCCAGTTTGCTAGCAGAGGGGCCAGGCTGAGTGTACTGGACGCAGGGAACACAGGAAGTGTGCAGGGAAGAGGGCAGGAGGGAGGGAAAGGGTGGAGGAGAGAGGGGAAGGGTGGATACCGGGTGAAAGGACAGAGTCTCTGACGTGATTGGCAGCCATCTGAGGGGGGCGGAGAATAGGATGGGAGGTTGACTGTGATTGGCTGCCTGATGAGTCAAAACCCTGTGTGTCTTCAACTCGCAGCAGGAAAACAAGTTTCCCAAGATGCTTTGGGACACTGCGAATGCAGCAAACAGTACTGAGAAAGTAAGAACACACGCACACGCGCACACACACGTACACAAACGCGCACACACACATGCACGTACACGCATGCACTCACACGTGCACACACATACACACACACACACGCACATGCACACGCACACACACATACACACAGTGTGTACCAGTTCCCGAAGGTGTAGATTGACAGATTTTTTTCTTAGATCTGTTAATCGCTTGCCTTGTATGGCAGAAGTACATTTCAGAGCCCAGCCCAAACATGACTTACCAGTTTTTCAATGTTCCTCTCTCCCTCCCTTTCTTTCTTACACCATTTCTCTCCCTCTCTATTATTTTCTCTCTCCCTCTCTCTCCTTCTCTCTCACAGGATAGGGAGTCGATTCGTTCGTTCTTCCAGAAGCTGAGCGAGCTGCGTGGGAAGGAGCGGTCGCTGCTGTACGGAAGCTTCCGGGTCCTGCACAACTCCACTTCCTGTCTGGGGTACCTGCGCCAGTGGGACCAGAGCGCGGGCTACCTGGCCGCCTTCAACTGGGGGGAGGAGTCTGCGTCCCTGAGCCTCGCCCACGCGTCGCTCCCGGCAACGGCAACCGTAACCCTGAGCACGGACACCGCGGCGTTCCCCAAGGACAGCAGTGTGAAGCTGGCTGCCCTGGAGCTGGGGTCGGGCCAGGCTGTGCTGCTGCAGTACCCTTACACTGCCTGAGGGGGCCGCCAAAAACCAGGAATCAACATTTACATGCACGTTGATTGCTGTAATGGTGGCTAGAATCTGTGTTATCAATAGAAATGCATGTAACATTAAAATCAAATGACTTTTTTTTATTTTTATTCCAAGATGTCATCATGCAACACTGTGATGTGAAGTATTACTGTATTTGAAGACACACACACACATGCACACTGGATTTTGTACACTGGCATTTTCATTTTCTCTGTGACACAGTTTTAAAGCAACCCCCCACCTCACTCCCTCTCTCTAAGGGCTCTTTCCAATCGCTTATTTTACCTCCTGCGTCCTTTCCTCACTTCCGTGGCTCCACCGAGCGGCCGACGCAGGGACAGGACTCGATGACGGAGGAGTCGAGGTGGCACGCATTATCAGCGTCAGTTTGAAGCCACGGCAGTTACAGATGTGGCAGTTGCAGATGTGGCAGTTGCAGATGTGGCAGTTGCAGATGTGGCAGTTACAGATGTGGCAGTTGAGGATCCACATACGGATCGTTTATAGGTCGTGCGTTCCAAAAAAAAAAGAGACTTCCGCAAAGGGTGTCCTCGCTGAAGCATCCTCCAGGTGCCTCCTCGCTCCTCCTTATGGAAAGGAGGGTCCTTAAAGATGGCCGACCTTGATGGATATCCGGGTCAGGCGAGAGTCGCGGAGACTGGGACGGGTAAAATGAGAGACTGGAACGAGCCCTCGGGCGGAAAATGAGCCTTCCTCCTTCGTCTTCTCACTGCTGTGTCTGTGACACGTGTTCCCTTAGTCTGTGAATAAAGTGAATAATGAGACCCCATTCCTCTGCTTCTCCCTGAATGAGCGGATGTGGGGTGCAGCTCTGAAAATGAAGCAGAGGTTAATGTGCCTGTTCACCCACAGGGAGAGAGATGGATCCTCTGTCTCTCTTTCACCCTCTCTCCATCATGAGAAATAAACAGCCTGAAACTAAGCCTTTCATGTGTTCTGTCTGTGTGTGTCTGCACGTGTGTGTGTGTGCAGTGCAGAGAGGTGTAACTTGGAATTCACAAGTGTGGGGGGGTGTGTGTGTAATACAACACAGTGAGATGAAACCTGCACTTCCGCGGTTTCAAAAGCGCTTCTCACCGAGACCATGGAGAGTCGACGGGTGACATCACAGTGACTTTGTCCGTATTCTTCCTGCGCCCTATGAGAGAAGCTAGTGATGTCATAAACGGATGATGCTGACAGATTCCGTTTGCTCAGCTGGATATTTCCTGATATTCACTAGTTTAGCTTAAGGAACTTGGCTGCAGTGCACAGTGCCAGAGTCCCAGCAGGGAATCAGATGCCGGACCTTTGAGTTGCAGTCCCAGTTCCCTAAGCACTGCACTGCCTCTTTTTCCACATTCAGACTTCACTGGTGGCATGTCCGCTGTGGCCTGAACACAACACTCTTCGGGGAACTACAAAGCAACTCCAAACACAGTGCCTCCTGAGGCTGTATGTATATGCACATTATTACTGATTTCTCAACAAAAAAATTGCATTTAGTGTAATGTTCAGTTGGAACTATTACAAAACATTTCTCTGCAAGCTGCTTTAGAGGAACCTGAAGGGAACTTCCTGATGCACCAGCTACCATGTCTCTTGTCCTCAGATAGCTGCAGTCAGATACTCCAAAGTTTTCAGGTCAGTTGACTGCATTTATGTTCAGCATATAAACAGATATCTGACAGAGATTAACTAAAATAATATACTCACATGTATATATACATGGTGTGCTAATATTTATCTTTAATTGCTTTTTTAAACATCCGTTTATTTTACATTGCTGTTGGGAGGTGTGCTTTTGCTATTTGTAATCTTTATCTCAGTTGTTTATAAAGATGTTTCCAGTTTACTAATTTCGCTTCGCCCTAATCCGTTTATTTTGTTTCCCGCGTAGAATACAAACGGAATTGATTATTTTGCAGGACTCTCTTCTTGGAAGCCCCAACCCTTGGATCGGTGTGTCTGAACTGTACTTCATGTATTTTTATTGCTGTAACCCATATGGAACAATAATGTTTAACTTAAGAACGGGCTCTATTCAGCAAAAAAGCCTGGATACATCACTGCCCTCTCTCGGAAGAAGGCAGTCTACCTTGAAAACTGTATTACAGAGCTCAGGTTTACGTCAATGATCGCGTCCGCGGATCTTAATCATTTTCACCAATCACGAACCTCTTTGGCGCTTACGCTTGATCTTTACGACCAATGGCTGCAAGCAGTGTCGGTAGATCAAACGAACAAGACGGCATAAGCTACGAATAGAATATCGGGAAATCAGCGAACCAACCAATTAATTCCCTGCGATTCAGTCCCGGGCCTGTCCTCCTTTGGACCAATAGACGCGAGGCTGCACGCGCGGGCGTGCCTTCGACGACGCAAATGATCGTAATCTGACTCAATCGGAGGAGTGGGCGTCACGGTTGCGGCCAATAGCAAGTTGCTTCGCTGCTGGGAGGTGGCGACTCGCCTGGGATGGGTTTAAAAAGCTCAAACAGTATTTAATGTCCTGGCTGCTGTGTGGGTTAGTTATCTTATCCTGTCCCGTGCGAAAGCGCCGTTACAGAGGAAAAGGGGGAAACCAAATAACCCAATTGTACACAGAGAGTAGCCAGTTAGCGTGCTAAATAGGGTAAATCACCCCCTCCCTCGATTAGGGGCCTCGAGGTTGCATCGCAACACATTGCAGCTGTCGACAGAAACACGCGTAAAGTAGTGGAGCTTCGAGCTTCTTAAATTGACAGCCGCGTCAGAAACCGAACGTAGCTTGACGTCGACAAAAAAAATAAGAAAAGGTAAGTTTGTATGAATGGCAAGTGTGTAAACGGAGAGAGTCTTGTAGTGCCTGCATACATTGGCTTTCTAGCTGGCTAGCTTGCAAACGTCTCCATAATTGGGCTATATGGTAGCCAGCTAGCGCGCTACCTGCACAGTTCTGCCAACGTCGACAGGTAAACGGGGCAACTGTTTAGCTTCACAGTTCGTTAATGACATCCTTGCAAGCAATTGCTAAAATCAGTAGCAAAGTTCGCTTGCTAGCTATTGAACTAATGCACCCGCAAAAGCAGCGGGCAGTAATGACGTTGCCGTTAATGACTCTGCAATGACGGTGAACCCCATTCATAACTGGAGTCTCAAAGTCGGCAGTCTGGGCTGTTGACCTGTATTATATCTTGCAGTGGCATTGCACTTTGTTGCTGATACGCGCAGAAACTCAAGCGAGTTGTCGGAAGTCCTATACCGCGTGCGCACCCAAGGACATCAAACGCGTTTGTGTGTTGACTGTGACGTTTACATTTCATTGTGTGAGTAGCGGATATCGCTTTTGGGTCCGTTTTCTACTGCTATAAGCGAACGGAGTGCCACAAGTTCAAAGTGGAAGCCTCCCTCCTTTGTTACAGAACGTTCTGCTGGCTGACTTGTGCTCGCTACTTTGTCACCAACAAAAGTAAAACTGCTTGTTCTGAGGGTCTTGTTGCTTTCCAACGATTGCGTCAGAATTATCTTTTTGCATTAGTATAATCACGGTCTTGCACACCACACTGACTGAAGGTAATGCCACTAAACTGACGCACAATGTCATGATTGCGTAATGGACAGAGTATGATGCTTTCCATAGGGTTAGTCACTTAGCAATCATACTTGTATATATAATATCGTAAACTTCAATGTTGGGGCGAGGGTTCGTTATAATTATTGCTTCGTTTGCAGTAATGAGTCAATTTGATCTCCCCGCCACAAGCTCATGTCCTAAATCTGAGCGCGTGCGCCTCTCGGCTGCAGCTGTTGCTGTGGGTCACCACTCCCCCTCCCCAGTCTCCACGTGGCCGACTGTCACAGGGAAGTCCTTTCCTGTGATCTGCAGCTCGTCCCGAGCGAACTTTAAAGAATTCAAACAAGTGTATCTTTCTTGTAACTGTTTACGCAACAGTCGTCCTCTGATGTTTTCGCTCCGCCCTGGTGATTGGCTTATGCTGTGTAAACGGTGGCGGATTTGAATTTGGACCGCTCTTGAAGATTAAACCACGTTTGAATATTTGGGGATTAGATATGAACGGAGACTATCTCCCCCAAATGGTCATGTTTTATGTCTCATTAATTTAAATCCGATTTATAAAGTTGCATAGTCATTTCCAATGTGAGATTTCTTGTCCGAAACCGATGGAGACAGTTTTGGGTGCTGGTTCTCGATGTTTTCTGGGTGAAAGGTTAAATGCTGTAGTTGGTATTTAGGCCTAGTCTCTGGTCTGATTTAAATAATTTTTAAGCGTTTTTCAGTCGCTTAATTTCTGCGCGTGTTACATTTTCTGCTTTCCACGAGCCCAGCACGCGGGGCGCCTAGCGGAGCGGAAACCCACAGGGATGAAGTGTTTTTTTGGGTTACTGTTTTGTTGGAGATTCAGTGAAATGATGATAAACACACTGTAGACGCTCCTTTTAGAATCCGTACAATCTTCATCGCGCTACATATTGAATGAACATTGAATATATAATTTTCTCTTCTATTTACTGTTTTTAATTGTTAATACACATTTTTATTAGTCATGAATTCGGTTGACATCATTTACCTGTGCAATGGTGTGTTTAGTGTTGTGATGAACTGGAACGTGCACTGTAGATACAGTGTTAAATGGTCTTCACCCTACTGTGCCTGTTCATTATAGCCTTCTTCCAAAGGTCTTTTATTGTAGTTTACGTTGGGGGTGATCTGCCCTCCTCAATACAAAGGTACATGAAAGATTATTCACGGGCCCAGAGGCATAGCTAGGAGTTTTGGGTCCCTGTTTTTTAAATAAAATGAATAGAATTATTTCCTTTTATTTTTTAAGCTGTGGGCCTGTCACCATGTTGCCCCCCACGAATGACAGCTCTGCATGGGACAACATTCACTGCTTTCAGGTCTGCTGGTTCAGAATTTGCACCCCCCCTCCCCCCCCAAGTGAAGATCTCCCCATGAGCTCCCTGCTCCGCCCCCGTTTCCATGGCTACAGGAAAGCGCGTTTGAGTCCAGCCAGACATCCAGCCCACAGAGACTGATCTGGGATCAGCCTGGGAGAGGCTGACAGGGTTCATGCAGGTTACTGTGTGTGTGTGTGTGCGTGTGTGCGTGTGTGCGTGTGTGCGTGTGTGCGTGTGTGCGTGTGTGCGTGTGTGAGCGCGCCTGTAACACGATCTCTTCTGTAGCATAACACTGTTTAATACCAAACACATGCTGCTTGTCCCCTCTCCCTCACCCTCCCTCTCTCTGAGGTTCATATGGGCGACTTCCAGTGTAAATATTAAACACTAGAGGTAATGTACAAGCTGACTGTGCCTTATCCCGGCTCTGTCCCCTTACCCCACACAGTCCACACTGTGACCTGTCCCAGTCCCCTTACCCCACACAGTCCACACTGTGACCTGTCCCAGTCCCCTTACCCCACACAGTCTACACTGTGACCTGTCCCAGTCCCCTTACCCCACACAGTCTACGCTGTGACCTGTCCCAGTGTCCTTACCCCACACAGTCTACACTGTGACCTGTCCCAGTCCCCTTACCCCACACAGTCTAAACTGTGACCTGTCCCAGTCTCCTTACCCCACACAGTCTACACTGTGACCTGCCCCAGTCCCCTTACCCCACACAGTCTACACTGTGACCTGCCCCAGTCCCCTTACCCCACACAGTCTACACTGTGACCTGTCCCAGTCCCCTTACCCCACACAGTCTACACTGTGACCTGCCCCAGTCCCCTTACCCCACACAGTCTATACTGTGACCTGTCCCAGTCCCCTTGGGTGTGGTGACCATGTAAGATGGCGCTGGTCAGAGTGGCCATAGACTTGCTCCTGTCTCTTTGAGCATTAAACATAAATCTTTAGTAAATAAATAAATGTTGTTATTGATGCACTGTGGCTGTCCAGGGTTGCCTTCCTTTCCCTCGTCGTGTATTTAATCACATTGTGCTTTCAACAGCTGCCTGTGTGAGAATTCTTTGGCCTGTCTGCTCCATTTCTGAGCGAAACCTGTTTCCCAGGAAGGCGTGAAGTGCCTTTCTGTTTAGGAGCTCTTTTGAGGGCAGTGTGGTTAATGGTGGGGCTGCTCTCTCTCTCTCTGTGTTAATGTCAGTGTTTGCCCCACATGCTCAGCTGAGCTGCACCACTACAACATCAGCACTGCGGCCACAAAATAAAACTCTGGGCAAGAACGGCTCATTTTGGGAGGTCTGTTTGGACATGCAGTGTCATCACATGATCCCCCCTCCTGTTGCAGTTCTCTCTCTCTCTCTCTCTCTCTCTCTCTCTCGCTCTCGCTGTACATGTGCTACTGTTTTCCCCAGAGACACATGACCGGGATATTTGCATTCCTTTGGTCTCCATGGTGATTATGGGGGGGGGGGGTGCGTGTGAGGGCATGAAACCGTTGGTTTTCTGTTTTAGGAGTGTTTCCGGGGGGGGGGGGAGGGTGTTTGGGGAACGGGGCAGAGAGGAAGTTGGGTGTAAACATTTCGTGTGTAAGCTGTGCAGACATCCCTTCTGTGTGGCTCTGTCAACCCTGGGTCTGCAAGTGCATGATGGGATTTTTTCAGATTGAATTTTTCGGACCCTGAATGTCCCTAGCTGCGGCGGAGGGCTTGGGGATTAGTCAGACACACAAGGGGAGTGTTGGCGTGTTCCACTTTGACCGCCGATTTCACCAGATTTTCAGCCTTAAAGACAAACAGTGGCAACCCCCCGAGATATCTGGTGCCTGGAAATCTGCCAGGAACTTATCTGCTCGTGACCTTTGTGCGCCACACTGGCCAATGAGATCAGCCAGGGGAACTGAGCGTGCTCAGTAAAAGGTCTGGGAAGCTGAACTCAACATGGCTTAATTGTGGGTGCTGTTAAAAAGAGAGGTTGTTATGAGAAGTGGGCACCCTGACCCCTGACCCCTGAGGACTGCGGTATCTGGTTCCATCTGATTCTACAGGCCCGAGCCAAACAAGAGCCTTTGTCAGGACTTTCTGTTCACTCTTTAAACCAGTTTTGGTTTATATTTCTGTACAAACCACCCCCCCGCCCCCCCCCCCCCCCCCCGGCCCTTTCACAGGAACTGTACCTGTGGGTTTGTGAGGTTGCTGCAGTCCATCCTGGAGCCTGCAGTCTTTACCACGAGGAAGTTACTCAACCTGAAGCTCTTGAGTAAACGTTGAGTAACCCTCAGCAGTCCCTCTCTCACCAGTGTCTCATCGTTCCCTCGTGAGCTGGCACCAAGACTGAGGTCTCTGCAGATAGTCCTGAGCCAGTGAGCGAATTTGATTTGCTGCTTCTGGCTGTGAGTGAATGTCATTGGTTGGTCTGAGATCAATGAGTGGAGATAATTTAGGGTCTGTGAGTACAGTCTGTTCTTACTCTGTCATTTTGGATTTTTTTGGCTTTGAGGACTGATAAAACTGGTAGAATTAAACAGCTGAAATACTCCTCTTTTCTTTCTTTCCCTCCTTATCTCTCCTTCCCCGTTTCATTCTCTCTCTCTCCATCTCTCCTCTTTTCCCCTTAAGTGTCAGGTCTCTGCAGCTCTGTTTTCCTCCTGCTCCTATTTCAGCAAACAGAGGCGGAGTAGAGGCGTCGGGTGTCTGAGGCCTTTAGAAAGGAGCGGAGATCCTGAGCTCCAAAACGAGCCCTTTTGGGTTCGGAGGGGAGAGTGAGCAGACCTGGGAGAGAAAAAATCTCTCTGGAACATTCTGGCAAACCCCTGCTGATTTCCCCAATGGGATCAACTCCTCAAAAGCACTGTGCCAGGGCAATTCATTCCACCAGGAGTTACTCATAGTGAGACCTTTTTTAAAAAAATCACCAGAGACGAATTCAGAACTACATGACTTGTTACACAACTTTAAACACCCCCCCCCCCCCTCCCCCCGGTTCCCGCTGTTGTTTGTACATACAGGAACACAGCAGTGCAACCTTGCACAACCCACACCCTTTGACACAATTTACCTTTTCACAGACCCTCAATTTTCTCTACTCACTACCCCACCCACCCCCCCGGCACGTCTGGTTTCTCCCCCCCTCCCCCTCTGCCCTTTGTGGTTTGTTATCCGAGTGGTGTCTTGTACTCCCTGTCCCTGTGTGAAAAGAATGCTTTTATGTTGCCAGAACCTTTTCCTAAATGATAGATGACGAATGACACATTAATGTGCATAGTGACTGCAACCATGCACATCTCAGCAGAATGTACAGAACATTCCGGAATGTTGGTGGAATTTATTTAGTTTTTCGCGGCCTGAAAAACCAAGAACCTGTAGCCTGTCTGTCGCTTCTGTTTTTAGTAGTTCGTGTCTGTGCTCGTTTTTTTTTTTTTTCTTCATTTTCTGGCCATGATCTGACGTTGTCTTTCTGCTGAAGATTAAATGCTTTTTGGTTTTTGTGATGTGGTTTCCTCAGCAGTGGTCTGAGTACCTTTCATATTTTGAGAGATTTGGAGATTGTGGTTGGCTAGCACTGCTGCTCTGAGTGTGTGCATTAATTTGAATCATATAATTGCTATTTTTATAATGCTATTTTTGCCTGGCCGTGATCAATGGAATTGGGTCTTGAGTGTTCCAATAGATCGGATATGGGTCTAATTGGAAGATATAGCTTGAGATGTCATCTTATTGGATATTGTGTTTAAAGCATTTTCTTCTGGTTGCAGCCCCTTTCAATAAAAGGAATTGAAATGTACACTGCAGTTGGTGTTACCCAGAGTTAAATTTGATTCCTTTCTTTGACATCTAGGGTTTACTAAAAAATTTTTAAAAAATAAAAAATCATTATGCTTTTCTATTTTAAATGTTCTGCCAGGGCCCGGTTCTGGCAGTATTGCTCCAGCAGAATCAAGTTCTACTGTAAACCTTGAGTTAAAGCAGCACCCGATTATCTTTAAGCCAGGTAAAACCGAATTTTTTTTAATTTTTTAATTATTTAATCATGCATAGGTTACATTTTTTGGTTGTTGGTTATGTTTGTGTATTCAACTATTTAGTAAGTAAATATAATCAGTAGTGTGGTTTGGTGAAGCCAGTCTGACTCAAGATGCTAATTTTTAAGGAAGTTTAAGTCTTGCAACAATGATTCCACAAAATCACTTCCCCTGATGACTGCTCGCAAATGCTTCTGGACAGATGCCCTGACTCTCAATGAGATTCAGACACAGCTTTATTTACACAGTGAAATAATATTTTCTTGTTAATACATACAAGCGTGAACAGACGAGACCATGGAATCTGGAGAAGATGGTGAAAAGGCTTATGGTTTCTTCTTCATAATAGATGGGGGGAGTAATGGTACAATGAAGTATTGTAAATTGTAGTCAACTTCTCTGGCTGTCTCTCGTTTGCTCACTCTCTTGCTCGCTCACTTGCTCACTCTGTATCTTGCTCATTCACTAGGTCTCTCGTCCCTTCTCGCTTGCTTGTCTCTCGCTCGCTCCTCTCTGAGCAGTACATCTGCAGTCCTCTCGCTCTCTCTGCTCTTCGCTCGCTCGCTCACTCTCTGAGCAGTACAATGCTTGCAGTCCTCTCTCTCGCTCGCTCGCTCGCTCACTCTCTGAGCAGTACAATGCTTGCAGTCCTCTCTCTCGCTCGCTCGCTCGCTCACTCTCTGAGCAGTACAATGCTTGCAGTCTTTTGCTTCTCAAACCCCCCACAGTTGGCCCAGCTGATTGGAGGTAGCTTGTGGGTGTGTTCCTGTACAGAACAAAAGTGGAGCGAGGGATGGGGGAGGTGGAGGGAGGGAGGGAGGGAGGGAGGGATGGCGGCCGGGGGGGCGGTGGGTACTGGGGGGGGGGGGGGTAATGGAAGGAAGGCGGGGGTGCTGGCAGTGGCAGCGTACCCAGTGTTATGTGCCCTACATAAAATCCCGTCAGTCACACGGTGTATTTACCTGCCGGTCTGTCTCAGGGGCTGCTGACTCTGTAAATCCGGTGACCCTGGCAGCCGCAGGGAGATTTAATCTGTGCACGTCCCACGCCGTATCTCACTGCCTCTTACGCTTTTTAAAAATGTATTTATTTTGGTTTGGTTTGTTTGATTTGGCTTGTGTGATATTCTTGTCTCGCCTACTCTGTGTGTTGGTGAGCCCGTTTGAACTTTTCTCCTGTGCGGTGTTGGCCCAGATCAGGTGGTTGGGACCTTTGAACCTGAGCGTTTGAGCAGCGAGTGCTCGTGTCGCTCTGTGCTGTGTGTGTGTGTGTGTGTGTGTGTGTAGCTCTGTGGTGTGTGTGTGTGTGCTCGGGTGTGTGTGCATGTGTGTGCTTGTCGCTCTGTGCTGTTAGCGACACGGTGTCCTCTGTGCTGTCTCGTGTCGCTCTGTGTGTGTGGTAGCCGCTGGGTGTTGTTGTGTGTGTGTGTTCTGCCTCGTGTCGCTCTGATGGTGGTTGTGTGCTTGTGTGTTAGCGCTCGTGTCGCTCTGTGCTGTTAGCGCTGCGTGTCGCTCTGTGCTGTTGAGCCCTCGTGTACTCTGTGCTGTGAGCGGTGTCGTGTCACTCTGTGCTGTGGGTGTGTCGTTGTGTGTGAGCGCTCGTGTCGCTTGTGCTGTGGCGCTCGTGTGCTGTGTGGGTCGTGTGCCTGCGTGGCGTGTGTCGCTCTGTGCTGTGAGCGCTTGTGTCGCTCTGTGCTGTGAGCGCTCGTGTAACTCTGTGCTGTTAGCGCTCGTGTAGCTCTGTGCTGTGAGCGCTCGTGTAGCTCTGTGCTGTTAGCGCTCGTGTCGCTCTGTGCTGTTAGCGCTCGTGTAACTCTGTGCTGTTAGCGCTCGTGTAGCTCTGTGCTGTGAGCGCTCGTGTCGCTCTGTGCTGTGAGCGCTCGTGTCGCTCTGTGCTGTGAGCGCTCGTGTCGCTCTGTGCTGTGAGCGCTCGTGTAGCTCTGCTGTGAGCGCTCGTGTCGCTCTGTGCTGTGAGTGCTCATACAGTTCCTCGTTCCTGTGCTTTCACCCTGCCTCCGGCCTGCAGGCAGGGATGCCACGGACGTTTATATCAGTACATCGCCTCTTATCACACCAGCGCTCACGAGACTGTATGCGCTCCTGGGCCGTCTCACCTGTAGTTCAGGTTCGGCCGTCCGTCCGTCCAGGAGGATTTGCCTGTGACTTTCGGTTTGTGGGGCGTTGGCTTCCCAAACCTCTGCTGTGCTACAGCGTCTCTGTTTTATGCAGAACAGTCCTGATGGGCTACTGACATGTCTGTGTCCATTAGAAATCATGTCATTGTACGCTGTGATTGGTCACACTGGGCACTTCATGTGATCGTGCGCTGTGATTGGCCACTTCATGCGATTGTGCGCTGTGATTGGTCACACTGGGCTCTCTGAAGTGTTTCTCAGATTTTAGCGGCTGCTGCAGAGTGGCGGTATGCGAGCCGTGTTTGGCGTGTCTGGTGTGGGGCGAGTGCGGTCTCGCCTGCCCCAGGCCCCAGGGGTGCGGTTTCCGGCTCTCTGATCCTCTGATCTGTCTCCGCACGGTGAAGGGGGGGGGGGGGGCGTGTCTGTCTGCCGCAGGCCTGTTTTACTCTGGGATGGCTGTGCTTTTATGTGAGGGATGTATACTGTAAGTGTGTGATTGTGTGTGCTTATACTGTAAGGCTGTGTGTATATGAGAAGTATGTAGACAGTAGGTTTGTGGGTCAGGTGCCCTGTAGGCAGTAGGTTTGTGGGTCAGGTGCCCTGTAGGCAGTGTTGCAAAAATTCATCCGGTGCTGATTTTCTGATAGCTTGACGGTAAATATAATTGAAATGTCATCTCCTCGGTTCTTTGGTGTAATCTTGATGGATCACTTCAGGATAGCTAATTTCATTAGCTAAGTATATTCCAGAGTGAAATGTATTTTTCATGTGTCATGTGCATTGTAAATTGAAGTAATTACATGATCAGATTATGCATATCATGTAAGCTTATCATACAATCCAAATTAAATGTTATATATATTATGCATATATAGTGTAGGCCAGTGTGTCTGTGGGTGAGCTGCCCTGGTCCGGTGTATTTACCCTGAATCCATCAGTCCTAAAATGACCTCCTGCCGCATTTGAGTCCACCCTTCCAGAAACACGGACAATGGCGGTCAAGTTCATCTGAGGGTCTCCATGACGACAGACTGGTGGAGCCCGGGCAGCATGAGCTGGAATTTGGTTTAAGCCGAAGGGGCGGCGGTAAATTCAGCGGCCTGAGAGAGAGAGAGAATGGCCCCTCTGTCTGCGAGAGTCCTTCAACACACATGCACCGGAGTGAGAGAGTGAGAGAGTGAGAGAGTGAGAGAGTGAGAGAGTGAGAGAGTGAGAGAGTGAGAGTCCTTCAACGCACGTGCACCGGAGTGAGAGAGTGAGAGTCCTTCAACGCACGTGCACCGGAGTGAGAGAGTGAGAGTCCTTAAGCACACATGCACTGGAGTGAGAGAGTGAGTCCTGGAGGGCTGCAGTGCCTGCAGGTTTAACTCCAGTCTCACCTGAGTTTGCAGTGTGTGTTTTGTGAACTGTGTATAAGCATACTCGTACACGGCCCCTGCTGCCGGATCGGGAGAGGCCACGGTTCGCCTCCAAAACACACGCCTGCCAGCCAGCTGCTGCTTTTCACTGCGCAGCCGCAAACCACACGCATGCAGAGCAGGGTGGAGGAGACCCAGTCATACACACGCAGAGCAGGGTGGAGGAGAGCCAGCCACACGCATGTAGAGGAGGGTGGAGGAGACGCAGTCATACGCATGCAGAGCAGGGTGGAGGAGAGCCAGTCATACGCATGCAGAGCAGGGTGGAGGAGACCCAGTCATACACACGCAGAGCAGGGTGGAGGAGAGCCAGTCATACACACGCATGCAGAGCAGGGTGGAGGAGACCCAGTCATACACACGCAGAGCAGGGTGGAGGAGAGCCAGTCATACGCATGCAGAGCAGGGTGGAGGAGACCCAGTCATACGCACGTAGAGCAGGTGGAGGAGAGCCAGTCCATCACACGCACGCCCGAGCAGGGTGAGGAGAGCCGTCATACACGCATGCAGAGCAGGGTGGAGGAGAGCCAGTCATACACGCATGCAGAGCAGGGTGGAGGAGAGCCAGTCACACGCATGCAGAGCAGGGTGGAGGAGAGCCAGTCATACACGCATGCAGAGCAGGGTGGAGGAGAGCCAGTCACACGCATGCAGAGCAGGGTGGAGGAGAGCCAGTCATACACACGCATGCAGAGCAGGGTGGAGGAGAGCCAGTCATACACACGCATGCAGAGCAGGGTGGAGGAGACCCAGTCATACACACGCATGCAGAGCAGGGTGGAGGAGAGCCAGTCACACGCATGCAGAGCAGGGTGGAGGAGAGCCAGTCATACACGCATGCAGAGCAGGGTGGAGGAGAGCCAGTCACACGCATGGAGAGCAGGGTGGAGGAGAGCCAGTCACACGCATGCAGAGCAGTTTTTACAGAGTGAACTACCCAGCCGCCCCATGCTGCCTGGATTTTTTAGATTGTATTCTTTTCTTCTCCATTTTTATTTTCTCCTCAATTTAGAAGTAATTCTGTTTCCTGCCTCACAGCTGCAGACTGCACCGGCTCAATCCGGATTCTGTCAGTCACAGCTGGATGCACCAATCACAAGGCCCCAATCTTCAGTCCTCTTTCTGATAATATATGTTTTTCTAGCTTCTCTGTGGTTTTTGGTTCCGTTTACTCAGGTGGTGAATATTAATCCCCCCCCCCCACCCCAGTGCTGTGGGGTCCGGCTGGTTAGTCTACTCATTTTTATATTTAAAGCCAAGGGTTGGAGGGGGAAAAAAATTGTTTTAATGGACGATAATCCATTCCATTGCACTCTTCTATGTTGTTGTGTTCTGTTTTTTTTTGTTTTTTTTTCTTTCCTGCCTGCTGTCTCTGGCTCAGCCAATCGGCTGCATTCTGCAGGGAATGTTGACAGCAGATGTGTTGTTGGCACGGTAACAGCTGCCTTTCTGTCTCGTGAGTAAGATCGCTGTGGACACGTTTGCACAGTTGCGGTTCCTCGTGAGCGTCGGTGTTTATCCCGCCATGCTCATGCGTGAGCTGGGACAGTATCCCCAAAATCCCAGAACCGGAATGGGGTGGGATTATCCTGTCCGGAGTCGGAATGGGGTGGGATTATCCTGTCCGGAGTCGGAATGGGGTGGGATTATCCTGTCCGGAGTTGAACTCGTTGCTCGCTGGGATACCTGCGCCTCCTGTCCTTATCTGGCGCGTGCTTGCCGTGGCTCCCTGTAACGAGGGTCCGTTTGTTTGAGCGGCTAATCTGCGCTGATTGCGTTATCGCTGTGTAAACTCTCTCTGAAGGTCCTGCGCAGGTTAACTGTGCATTAACCTGCGTCCACTTTCTCTCGTCCTTTTTATGCTCCCTCATTCCACCCCTCCGCCCTCTGGGAGGACAGCCAGATCAGTCTAATGTTGCAGAAACATATGAAGTGTGAGCAGGAACGGGTGTGTGTGTATGAAATATTAACGTGTGGACATGTCTCTCCCTCTCCCCCCTTCTCTCTCCCTCCCTCCCCTCTCTCTTCCTCCCACTCTCTCTCTCTCTCTCTCCCTCTCTCCCTCTCTCAGATGCTGCAGGTGGGCGTGATGCGTTTGGGCCTGGGTGCGTTGGTGGTTCGGAGAGCTCACTGCCTGTCCCGTGCAGTTCATACCTCCACCCAGAAGGTGGAGTACAAGCCCATCAAGAAGGTCATGGTGGCCAACAGAGGTGAGTGTGGTGCTCTCACTCTCAAGGGCCCAGCCCAGTGGAGGGGGGGAGGAACCGGGTGCTCAGCAGCAATGTGCTGGGGTATCAGTGGACATGAACTTTATCACCCGATAATTATTAATCATCAGGCTGAGCTCCTTTATTAATAAATGATGATGGACTGCTGGCCTATCAGAGCCTGATGATGACCTCTGGAATGTGGCTCTGTCCTATCAGAGCCTGTTGATGCGCTGACGCGCTGTGTGTCTGTCCGCAGGTGAGATTGCGATCCGGGTTTTCCGGGCCTGCACGGAGCTGGGGATCCGCACGGTGGCGGTGTACTCTGAGCAGGACACCGGGCAGATGCACCGGCAGAAGGCGGACGAGGCCTACCTGATCGGCAAGGGCCTGCCGCCCGTCGCGGCCTACCTGCACATACCTGACATCATCAAAGTGGCCAAGGTGAGCCTCCTGGGCTGTGTGATTCAGCCTCTAAATCAGGGAGAGTCAACACTGATTCCGCCTCAAAACAGGGACAGTATCAGAGATACAGCCTCTGGGGGCTGCAGGTTTAACTCCAGTCCTGGAGGAGCCGCAGTGGTAAATTCTGGTCATGAATAGAAGTTGAGCACTTTTGGTGGGATTCTTTTGTTGGGATTGATGCCCGCAGGCGAACGACGTGGACGCCATACACCCGGGGTACGGCTTCCTGTCTGAGCGGGCGGACTTCGCCCAGGCGTGCGTGGACGCCGGCGTGCGCTTCATCGGCCCCACCCCCGAGATCGTGAGGAAGATGGGAGACAAGGTGGAGGCGCGCGCCATCGCCATCGAAGCGGGTAAAATGCACACAGACACACATGCGCGCACACACACACACGTGCACACACACAGGCTCCAGCCGCAGGGCAGATAAACAGGTTCTGCATGAGCTTCTCACTTTTCCCTTTTAAATTCCTGCAGCACAGTCTCTCAGCAGGGCTTGTGGGTGCAGCTGCAAAGCGTTCACAGCCCTGCGCTTTTATACGACGCATTAAGGGCGTCTCTCAGTCTGCTGTGCATCTGCTCCAGTGTGCACCTGGGCGTGCTCGCGTAAAATAAAACCATCCTGGGAGTCTCCAGCTTTGGGTGGTGTGTACTGTCAGGCTTCAGACAGGCCGCAGGGATTATGTGAGTTGTTGGAATACGGCTGGCTTCTGTCCGAGCTTGCATGAGGAATCTGAGTGCAGCGTTTTGGGTTGTAGGAAACTGGGAGTCGAATGACGTTCAGTGAAGTTCCTCAGGCTTCCGCATGTGAACTGCAACTGCAGTCGTAAAAGAAAAAACAGGTTCTATCAACCAGGCTTTTTTCACCACGCCATCCTCCTGCCTCATGGTGTAGTGAAGAACAAAACACAAAGTTCCAGACCCGAGACCGTTTCATTTGGGGGCCGCCAAGGAACAGAGATTTTTCATCTATTTAAAAAAAAAAATAGTGTTTTTGTTGATGTTAAAGGGCATGCAGGTGACACTGCGGTCTTGCCTGGCGGCTGCCTGTGTGTACCAGGAAATGGAGCTAGGCATCCATTTTCAGAGCTGGTCCGTGCAGTCTGGTCTGTGGTGATGGAGCCGGTCTGTGGTGATGGAGCCGGTCTGTGGTGGTGGGGCCGGTCTGTGGTGATGGGGCTGGTCTGTGGTGATGGAGCCGGTCTGTTGTGGTGGAGCCGGTCTGTGGTGGTGGAGCCGGTCTGTGGTGGTGGAGCCGGTCTGTGGTGATGGAGCCGGTCTGTGGTGATGGGGCTGGTCTGTGGTGATGGGGCTGGTCTGTGGTGATGGGGCTGGTCTGTGGTGGTGGGGCCGGTCTGTGGTGGTGGAGCCGGTCTGTGGTGATGGGGCTGGTCTGTGGTGATGGGGCTGGTCTGTGGTGATGGGGCTGGTCTGTGGTGATGGGGCTGGTCTGTGGTGATGGGGCTGGTCTGTGGTGGTGGAGCTGGTCTGTGGTGATGGGGCTGGTCTGTGGTGATGGGGCTGGTCTGTGGTGAGTGGTGACGCTGCTCTAATAAAGCAGGGCTCTTCTCAGGTCCCAGCTGGAGCACGATTCCCTGCCAGATGCCGTCCTTCCACTCTATATCAGTCACTCCGTCTGTCATAGAGCTCTATGCTGAGGCACAGGCTGAATTAACCTGGCCGCCATCTTTACACGTCTGTCAGATGTCGGAAGACAAAAATGATCGAGCACTTTGGCTTGCAAATTAACACAAATAAATCTAACCTTATCTGAATAAGCTGATGACAGTGAGGGTCATCAGCTTAGAGTTTTTTTCACAGCATTTGATTTACAAGTAATCGTAGAGGAAAAGGTGGAATTATTTTCATAAGTTATGGAAAACCGAGACGGAGGAAAGGGTTTTTGGGGGGCAGTGTAGTAGTATAATGGGTAAGGAGCTGGTCTTGCAACCTAAAGGTCACGGGTTCTGTTCCTGGGTAGGACACTGGCGTTGTACCCTTGAGCAAGGTACTTAACCTGCATTGCTACAGTGTATATCCTGCTATAAATAGATGCAATGTAAATGCTATGTAAAAGATGTCAGTTGCTCTGGATGTGAGCATCTGCTGAATGCCTGTAATGTAATCTAATGTTATGTGCAGAAGCCTGTAACTGCGTTTCTCCCCCCAGGGGTGCCGGTGGTGCCCGGGACGAATGCCCCAATCTCCTCCCTGTCCGATGCCAAGGAGTTCTCCAACACCTACGGCTTCCCCATCATCTTCAAGGCCGCGTACGGCGGGGGTGGGCGGGGCATGAGGGTCGTCAAGGGGTATGAGGTGAGCCCCGCCCCCAAACTGAAGCCCTGCCCAGTCTACCTGTAACCACACCCACCTGATCCCTGCCCACTAAACCCCAAATCCCACCCACTCTACCAGTAACCACACCCACCTAATCCCTGCCTGTACCCCAGTACATAGTTTGAATGTTCCTTCTTGCCATGCTATATTTGTATTAGCTGCCACAGGTTAGCTAGCCCTAACTGGCCCGCCGCAGGTTAGCTAGCCCTAACTGGCCTGCCGCAGGTTAGCTAGCCCTAACTGGCCTGCCGCAGGTTAGCTAGCCCTAACTGGCCTGCCGCAGGTTAGCTAGCCTCAACTGGCCTGCCGCAGGTTAGCTAGCCAAACTGGCCTGCACCAGGTTAGCACCCAATGGCCACTCCCAGTTACTAGCCCTCTAACTGGCCTGCCGCAGTTGAGCTCTTGCCTCAATGGCTGCCCAGGTTAGCTAGCCTAACTGGCCTGCCGCAGGTTAGCTAGCCCTAACTGGCCTGCCGCAGGTTAGCTAGCCCCAACTGGCCTGCCGCAGGTTAGCTAGCCCCAACTGGCCTGCCGCAGGTTAGCTAGCCTCAACTGGCCTGCCGCAGGTTAGCTAGCCTCAACTGGCCCGCCGCAGGTTAGCTAGCCCTAACTGGCCTGCCGCAGGTTAGCTAGCCCCGACTGGCCCGCCGCAGGTTAGCTAGCCCCAACTGGCCCGCCGCAGGTTAGCTAGCCCGACTGGCCCGCCGCAGGTTAGCTAGCCCGACTGGCCCGCCGCAGGTTAGCTAGCCCCGACTGGCCCGCCGCAGGTTAGCTAGCCCCAACTGGCCCGCCGCAGGTTAGCTAGCCCCAACTGGCCCGCCGCAGGTTAGCTAGCCCCAACTGGCCCGCCGCAGGTTAGCTAGCCCCAACTGGCCAGCCGCAGGTTAGCTAGCCCTAACTGGCCACCGCAGGTTAGCTAGCCCCGACTGGCCTGCCGCAGGTTAGCCAGCCCTTGCTAACCCTTGTGGCTAGTCATTCCCTGTGCAGGTAGGTTAGCTCTTGTGCTTGTTAGCTAGTCCCTTTAGCAGTTTAGATGAGCCTTGTAGCAGACTTATTGGCTCCTGTAGCAGGCTTGCTGGCTCTTGTTTGTTGGCCTGGTCAGTGATGATACAGTGGCTGCACTTATCATTGGTATTACACTCAGGATTTGCTCAGTCCATTAATAGGCCTGTAAAGCAATTAGTTTTACTGACTCTATAGGTTTTTATCAGGGGGTTAATGGGTCTCTTCAGCTCTGCCATCCTGATTTATTTTTTTAAAGCGTTTATGGACTGATTGTGTGCGTGTGTGTGTGTGTGTGCGCGTGTGTGTGCGTGTGTGTGTGTGTTCGCAGGAGCTGGAGGAGAATTATCAGAGAGCGTATTCTGAGGCTCTGGCTGCGTTTGGGAATGGCGCCCTGTTTGTAGAGAAATTCATTGAGAAACCCCGACACATTGAGGTGCAGATTCTGGGTAAGGAGTGTGTGTGTGTGTGTGTGTGTGTGTGTGCGTGTGGTGCGGCTGAGTGGTATGTGTTGGCTGATAACAGGCTGAGTGTAATGTGAATATGGTCTGTTGAAACCTGTGTGTACCTGCTGAAGGTGAGAGAGCTCTGTGTTTACCTGTGTGTACCTGTGTCTCAGGTGATAAGTACGGGAACGTGATTCACCTGTACGAGCGGGACTGCTCCATCCAGAGGAGGCACCAGAAGGTGGTGGAGATCGCCCCCGCTGCTCAGCTGGACCCCCACCTCCGAGACAGACTGACTGCCGACTCTGTGAACCTGGCCCGACATGTGAGTGTACCATCCCGACCTCCCTCACACCTCACTACACTCCACCCAACAGCGACACACACACTGCGGCACGCGACACACACGAGGACCCACCAACACCGGAGGCCACGCACACGCCACCACACGCACACGCACACGCACACTCTCTCACACACACACACACACACACGCACGCACACACACACACACACACAGTGCAGGTATGGGTGGAAGCTGTCCTCTCTCCTTATATGTTACCCAGAGAAATGGGGAAATGAGCAGCTCCATGTGCAGTGCCTTCATCTGGCCACTAGATGGCAGCCCTGGCATTTGAATGGAAACCCCAGCAGACCAGAGCGCCAGATGAACCGCAGGCAGCGGCGTACCCGTCTGTCTGAGGGGCGCTGCGGTGTTTTCGATTTCCCCCCCGCCCCTGCCCCATTGCATCCCAGCAGCGTAGCAGTGCATCTGCCTGGTTTCTCATGGGGGGGGGGGGGGTGAATTCGGGTGACGGTGACCCCAGGAGCAGTTTTAAGGGGTTCTGGGGTACTGGCTTTGGCGAGCGATGGCGGTCGCTTGCGATCAGCACGTGAGGCGGTGCTCAGATTTATGCGAGATGCGAGATCGTTCTAACGAGCTCGGTGGAGTTTTGCGGTGTCGTTCCATGGCGAGGGAGTCTGCGCTCATGGGCATTTGCTACGCTGCAGCGACTGCAGATTCAGTGACTGCGGTGAACTAGCTTTCCCGCTGGGGTGCGTGTGTGTGAGTGCTGTGTGTGTTGACGTGTACCGTGTGACTGGTGTGTTGTGGTGGGTGGGCATCCGTGTCTTGGGCTCCCTTGTGTCGATCAGGCTGCGCGGGATGCGATTCGTGCTGGGGCTGACAGCTGATCCCTGCGGGCTGGTTAGAGGCCAGCGAGTGCGTGTGAACGCTGTACGTCTGGGCGGTTGGTAGAGGTGCGAACGCATGCGTGGCTTGTGGCGCAGTGCTCTGGCGGTTGAGGAGGCCAGCGAGGGCGTGACGCTGTCGACTGGCGGTTAGAGGCCAGCGAAACGTGCGTTTGAAACGCTGTGACTCGGCTGGTTAGCGGCCGCGAACGTGCGCTTGAACGGCTGTGACTGCGGTAGAGCGGGCGTACCGGCTGGTAGAGGCAGCGAGTGCTTGAGCGGACTGGTGAGCAGCACGGCGTAACCTGGATTCGTGGCAAAGTTTGAACGTGGTGGGGTAGAGGCAGAACGGTTGAACTGATTGGGGGGGCAGGAACCGTTGAAAGGCTTGGCGTTAGAGGCCGGCGAACGCGTTGAACGCTGAGGTCGCGCCGGGCTGGGGTGTCGCCGCCGCCGGCGGGGTTCGATCTGCGGCGAATCGACCGCGACCCGCTTCGGTCTGCGCTCAACCGCTCAACCCCCGACTAACGATTCCCGCTAAAGCGCCTGACTCCCGGCCCGCTAGCCGACCGCGGCAGTGTTCGCGCGGAGGAGCGGCGGGATTTTTGGTGCTTTTTCACGCTAACGTGCTCCCACACCGCTACCGTGCTTTTCTCCGCCTCATCTCCTCCCGCTCTTTTTTTCTCCTCTTTTCCTGTTTTTTTTTTTCTTCTTTCCCTCCCTCATTTACATTTTATCCCTTCTTCCACCTCTCCAGACGTCCTTGGCCTGACGGACTCCGATCTCAGAGCCTGACTAAAGCTCGCCTTTATTAAACAGCATTAACTCCTTCACCTTGAAAGGGAAAAGTAGCATTTGGCACATAAAGCATGGACTTCATAACGGCTTTGCAGGGATGGGAGTTTCGATGCGGGGTTTTATGGGTGTTGTTGGGGAGAGTTATCAGCAGGGGAGCCTGGGTATTGCGGTTTGTTTTTTAGACCCAGAGACGGTGGGGTGTGAGTGCAGTGAACAGTATGAAGGTGCTTTAGCCCTGTTTGCTAATAATAATTTAATAATAATAATATAATATATAATAGACCCAAAATGGTCGAACGTAGAATGAGAAACGCAGGAAATGCGTGTGGATGCGGAACTCCGACGCTGTTGTCTGGGTGTGATTGAGGCAGTCTGTGTGTGATTGAGGCCCACAATACAGACCACAGTCATCACACACAGACCGCCTCAGTCACACAGAACCTGCACCACTCGTCACGTCCGCACCACGGAGCCCAAACTCCCAGCTCTCAGTGATTTTCAGATTTATTCTCTCTCTCCCTCCTTTGTGGCCGTGTGGGAGCTGCAGGTCTCTGCTGGATTGGGGTGATGGGGGGGGGGGCTTTTAGCAGCGCTCCGACTTCATTTCTTAAGGTTTCGGTGCCATTGTTGGAGTGAAAGACCTGCTTCTGATTCACAGAGTCTGAATGGGTCCTTTCACCTCATAATTTCCCTTCATTCTTTTGTGAACCTTTTGAGTTCTGGAGTCCGTTTTCAGGCGCGCTGTGTGTGTGATGGCTTTTAGAGCCACTTCCTGGGTCCTTACGCACACTGGGGGAAATTACCTTCTAAAACGGGGGTTAATATTCGAGCCTTGAACCCGGGGAATGGGGGCCGTGCGAATATGAGCCGACGCATATCCTGCTCTCTCAGGACCGCTCGCTCCCGCGTCCTGTGTGAGGGTGGAGCGCGTCGAGGGAGAATGGGGTGTGTGTGTCAGGGAGAATGGGGTGTGTGTGTCAGGGAGAATGGGGTGTGTTTTTCAGAAACGGTGTGTATCAGTGAGAATGGGGTGTGTGTGTCAGGGAGAATGGGGTGTGTTTTTCAGGGAGAATGGGGTGTTTCAGACGCTGTTGGTCTTTGTGTGTGTTTCAGACGCTGTTGGTCTTTGTGTGATGTGTGACTGAGTGCTGCAGCCAGATGTGGCTCTTCTGTGTTGAACCTGCACAGTTTATTTTATTTATTTATTTTTTTAAATCCAGCTTGTAAGTCTGAAATGATGCCTTTATGGATATCGGCAAACCACTAATTTCATTTAGACTTGCGAAGGCACGAGTCCCATCTCCTCCAGTCACATTTTCCCATATTTACTTGATGTGAATGCAGTTGATTTAAATTTTTACTCTCCCTGAAATAAAGTGGTGCAGGTGTCCTAAATAACTAAAAGTGGGTTTCGGCTGGGGGTTAACTGAGTGCTAAGAGTAAAGGTGGAGTTGAATTTGCTCCGTTTATAGTTTTAAAAACAGGAAATTCTCTCCTCTCGTACAAACCACAGATAAAAGCTGGTAATTCCTTAGAAAATCTATAATTTTTTTTTATCAGAGGTGCAGGTCCTCGGTTCGAATTCCTGACGTTTAGAAAGCTTGTAACTGGAGATGTTTGTTTGTTTGTGTGTAAGGTACGGGGACAGGCTTGGTGTTGGTGGTGGTGGTGGGGGGGGGGGGGCTTGGTCTCGATGCCTCTTGCTGATTACCGTAGCTGTGCCATCTGTTAGATACGGCAACCCTTCGCGGTGAGTCGCGGTTGGGCTTCTCCATTTTGCTCCCGCCTGCTTTCTGATTGGATGGTCAGGAAGTGTAGAGATAGCAGCTGGACGCGGGGTTGTGTGGTGTGTGTGTGTGTGTGTGTGTGTGTGTGGAAACAGACCCTCTGTGTCTGTACTGTCAGTGGTGCATGTGGAAACAGTACCTCCTGTGTCTGTACTGTCAGTGGTGCATGTGGAAACAGTACCTCCGGTCTGTAGTTCGTGTGCATGTGAACACCTCTGTCTGACTGTCAGTGGTGCATGTGGAAACAGTACCTCCGTGTCTGTACTGTCAGTGGTGCATGTGGAAACAGTACCTCCGTGTCTGTACTGTCAGTGGTGCATGTGGAAACAGTACCTCCGGGTCTGTACTGTCAGTGGTGCATGTGGAAACAGTACCTCCGTGTCTGTACTGTCAGTGGTGCATGTGGAAACAGTACCTTACTTTTTCTTACACCAGAAACACCCTTTCCCAGTTTTCACCTTGGCTTTTTAAGCCTACAACTCTCTTCTTTCTTTCCCTCCCCCTCTCTCTCTTTCTTTCTCCCTGTCTGTCTCTCCCCCTCTCTCTCTTTCTTTCTCCCTGTCTATCTCTCCCTCTCTCTTTCTCTCTCCCCCTCTCTCTTTCCCTGTCTCTGTCTTTCCCCCTCTCTCTCTTTCTCTCTCCCTGTCTCTATCTCCCCCCTCTCTCTACCTCACCCTCTCCTCTTGCTCCCTCTCTCTCCCTCTTCTCCTGTTGCCCTATGAGACGGTTTTACTTTTTGATGTATAGATGTGTTGGGTGAGAATCTTGGTCGGGGGCGGAGGGTAATATTGATCTGTAGAGAGATTGTTTCTCAGATGGGATAAGATGTCTCGGAGTACAGTAATCTTTTTTTTCCTCCCCCTGTTTTCCTTTTTACAAAGCCAGTGGAGAGATTCTGTGTGACTGGAAAAGGGGGGGGGGGGGTGGTGAGGTGGAGAGGTAAAATTGAGATGAACGGCTCTGTGGAAGTGAAATGTGCCACTGCATTATGATGGAGGAGAGTGTGGGAGTTGGGATGGGGGGGGTAGTGGGGTGATCGGGGGAGGGGGGGCAGTGTGTGGCAGTACAGTGTCCTTTAAGGAGGTTGCAGGTTCAGGTCACAGTACGGTATAGGGGTGTGTGGAGTCAGCCCCTGTCCCCTAAAACTCACCCCGAGCCACTGTTTAGCCTTTTGGACAGACTTGTGCGCACATGCACACACACACACACACACACAGGAGTGACTGAGGTTTCAACGGATGCGTAAAAACTTCATTCTCTTTTTTCTTTTGTGTGTGTGTGTATGTGCGTGCACGTGTCTGTGTTTGTGTGAAATTAAGATTTGGTTTTCCATCTGTTCGATCATATGGCAGCGTGAGAACAGGAATAAACAGAGAGAGAACTGTTTGAGAGAGGAAGTCACACCCCCCTATGTTCCCCTCGGGGGGTGGAGTCTGTTCAGTGTGCAGCAATAGGCCAGTTGAGCCCATGTGACCTGCAGTGTGAGGAGGAGAATAGGGGTTTGATTGGTTAAGTATGTACAGCGTCATAAGCGTTTCCATGGAGAATGGGGGAGGGGCTGTACGTGGGACGGAAGGCAGAGCAGGAAGATCAGTCATCCCCGTTTCCACATGAACCGGTGGTTCTGAATGGGCGTGGCCTAAAACCCTGTCCAGTCACCTATTTCTTCCCTTTACTGTCGAGTAGGTCACAACATAAAGATGCGTACTTAGTTTTTTTTCACAAATATATAAACTGAAACAGAAATGTCCTTTTTTAAATATAAATTGGGTGCCCTACTCGTGGGGTGGTGCATCTCCAGTTCCCACTCAAATTTGGAACGGCCAATCATCAGCAAGCTGTCGGGTTCATGCGTGAGCCCCACTGCTGACTCAGGGGCATGTTGATGTCCGCAGTTCTCCTCCGAAACGTGTGGTGTCGCTAGCTGCTTCTTTTCACACCTCACACTACAGCTAAGCTTGCAGAGTGGAGTCAGAGGAGGACCTTTCATATGCGACAGCTTTGACCGCGGTCTACAGCTACCTAGCAATGCACAGTCCGGATTCAGTCCCCGGACGTGAGGCTCATCCATGCACCACAACCCTGAAATTTAGAGCTCGAGTCTGACACCATGACTGTGTGCGTGTCCTAGGGCTTGGTGCCATCTGCGACGATAATCATCGAATGCAGTAACGGTCTTCGCCACCATGTGGCGTACTGACGTTCCTTTCCTCTTCTCCTCTTTAATAACACCTGATGTGGTAGTAAACAACCACGCCTCAGTGCCCTTGTGAAATACTTCTGGGGGGGAAAAAAATGTCACTGTTATCTATTGACCATAAGACGGCCAATCAGCAGCAAGGTCGTACAGCTTCTGTGTGATCATGTGTGTTTTTACCAGTCACATGGAAGCTGCAAGGCCTTGCTGCTGATTGGCTGTGTTATGGTCACCCAATAGATAACGGTGACATTTTTTTCCAGAAGCATTGCATGCAGCCTCTGAAATGTGAGTCCTGCCCCCCCCCCATCTCACACTCCCCCTTCCCCCTTTCTCTCTCTTTCCCTCTCACTGTCCCCCTCGTCTCCTTCCCCTTTCTCACTCTCCCCCTCCTTCTTCCACCCCCGTCTCACTCTTCTTCGCCCTCTTTTCCCCCTCTCCCTCCCTCCCTCCCATGTAGGGTTGAATTATTCTTCCAGATGGGGGATTGATGCTTTCTGGTGCTCCCTGAGAGAGGGCGAGCGAGAGAAAGAGAGAGAGAATGCGATTTATTCAGCCAGTATTGCACCTTGTGTCAGTGCTGTGTGTGTAGATGACAGTTTGAAGGTTAGCTGGGCGATTGCAGTTGACGTTGAGTTTTGTGGTTGTTCTTTTTGTTGAATTGGTCTGCAAGATGATGGTCAGCTTGGTGTTTGTTGATGAGGTTGAGTTTGAGGTTGTTTTTATGGGCGAATCGGTCGTTGTGATGGTGGTTATGTTGGTGATTGTTAAGTATGAGGTTGTTCTAATTGGTAAGTTTGAGGTTGTTCTGTTTGGTCTGTCTGTGATGATGATTAGTTTGGTTGAGGTTCAGTTTGAGGTTGGTTGGTTTGGTTGAGGCTCAGTTTGAGGTTGGTAGGTTTGGTTGAGGCTCAGTTTGAGGTTGCTGTTATTGGTGAATCGGGGCTGGTTGACTGAATGCATGCGTATGAAGGGCGTATATAAGCATACTGAGTGGTTGAGTGATGGTATGTCTGTGCTGCTCTGTATTTGGCTGAGCGTTAGATACTCCTGAAGCTCTGCATCTGAGAGGATTCCTCCAGTGTCCTACAGAACAAAGCCCCATGAATTTCAACCTTGGGAAGTGAACAGAGCATTGTGGGAAAGACGCTCGGTGTTGAAAGGAGAAGGGTTGTGTGAATATTTGAGCTCAAAGAAAAGCACTCCTTGAGAAGATGGAGATTGAAGGTTGTAGAGGAGGAAGCTGGTGTCAAAGGAGTAGAAAAAACTGAACTTACAAAAAAAAATAAAAAATTAAAATAAAGAAAAGATGCTTTCTTCCACTGCCATTTTTTTAAAATTTCACTCCGGCAGTTTCCATGGTTACGATCACATCTGTGTACTTAAACAGACTGAGGAGCATATACCCCCCCCCCCCGCATGCCCCCCCCTCGTTCACCCATGAATACTTTGAATCCATAATTCAGAATCCTACATTTAAATCCTTTTAGTATGTGGAATATCTAGGGAATAATGACATAAATTAGTATATGGTTGAGTGTTTGAAACATGCTATGAAGATGTGCTGGAATATGAGGCATTTGCATTACTGTGAGCATGCCAGCGAAGTGGGGTTCCTGATTGGTTGATGGTGGGCGTGTTTCTGTACAGGTGGGCTATGAGAATGCAGGTTCCTGATTGGTTTATTTATTGGTGGGCGTGTCTCTGTACAGGTGGGCTATGAGAACGCTGGCACGGTGGAGTTCCTGGTGGACAAACACGGGAAGCACTACTTCATCGAGGTGAATTCCCGTCTGCAGGTGGAACACACGGTGACGGAGGAGATCACTGAGTGAGTATCGCCTGTGCGTCCCCTCTCCTCCTTCCTTCTCATCCCTGCCTCTCTCCCTCTCCTCCTCTCTCCTCCTCTCTTCTCCTTCCTCCCTCTCCCCCTCTCCCCTCCTCACTCTGAGTTCACCTTATGGAGTTACCCGAGACCTTGAGGCCCGTCCGCGTGCCGCAGTGGGGTTCCTTAGCCCAGTGCGCCACCGAGCAGCCCGCAGCGCTCGATTGTGATTGGAAGCTCCTGAGCCGTGGATCAGCTGCCATCCCCGGGGCTTATGGGGCGGTAATCCTGGGTCAGGTTCCTCCGGTGGCGGATCCGCACGCGCCCGTGTGCGTCTGGCGCCTGATTGGTCCGCGTGGAGCGAGGGCTCGGCGCCGAAGCGTCGGTACACGACGCCTGTCAGCCGCGGTGACAGATGGCATCCCATGAGCCTCGTGGGGAGCCGCAGGACGCCCTGCTGTAGGGCTGGTTGCCGGGTCAGGTGGAACACTGACTGTGTGATCTCACTCTGAACGCACAGAATCTGATCGGCAGCATATTTAATAAAATAAAATAAAATAGAACACCAGCGTAGCTGGCAGCCGCCCGTATCGGGTGTGCAGATGTCTCGAGTGTAATTTCGGCTTTGTGAGGTCTGATGCTTACACTAACACGCACAGTTGGTCTAATATTCTTATAATAATGGCAATAATCATAGGATGGATAATTCTATACAGCAATTATTCTGTAATAATTATCTCTGGTGACTGCTTCATTTCTCTCACAAGATTATCCTGTTTTTTTCTTTGCTATCTTTGTCCTCCTTGTTCTTTCCCTCTTCCTCTCACTCAGTTGTTTGTTCTCTCTCTCTCTCTCCCCCTCTCTCTTGTTCTCTCTTGCGCTTTCTCTTTCTCGAGTGCCGGAGAGACGGAGTCTGATGGTGAAGCTTTAGTAATTAATTAGTGTTTCTGCTGTTGGCTCTTCTCTGGTCTGGCTCTCTTCACGGGAAGGGGGGGGGGCAGATCTTCTCACGAGGGGCAGATCTCTTCATGGTGGGGACAGGGGCAGATCTCTCCTGGTGGGACAGGGGCAGATCTCTCCGGGTGGGGACAGAGGGGCAGATCTCTCCTGGGTGGGGACAGGGGGCAGATCTCTCCTGGGTGGGGACAGGGGGCAGATCTCTCCTGGGTGGGGACAGGGGGCAGATCTCTCCTGGGTGGGGACAGGGGGCAGATCTCTCCTGGGTGGGGACAGGGGGCAGATCTCTCCTGGGTGGGGACAGAGGGGCAGATCTTTCCGGGTGGGGACAGAGGGGCAGATCTCTCCTGGGTGGGGACAGGGGGCAGATCTCTCCTGGTGGACAGGGGCAGATCTCTTGGGTGGGGACAGGGGCAGATCTCTCCTGGTGGGGACAGGGGCAGATCTCTCAGATGGGCACGGGCAGATTTTCTCCTGGTGGGGACAGGGGGCAGATCTCTCCTGGGTGGGGACAGGGGGGCAGGGGGCAGATTTGCAGGGGCAGTAAAGCAGAACAGAGTGTCTGTTAGTGCTGAGTAATGAGGTCAGCCTGTCCTCGTCACACAGTGCTGATCAATCTGTGGCTGTTTCCCAAGTACAGCACAAACACAGTCGCCACAAGAACAGGGATGAGTCAGTCTCCACAGGGATGGGGATGAGTCTAAGCCTCCGTAGGGATGGGGATGAGTCTAAGCCTCCGTAGGGATGGGGATCAGTAATTTTCCTCCCCTTTGCTGTATTGCTCCTCTTGTTCTGTAGTTATTTTAATTTAGTCTGCAAGGAAAAACTCCCCGAACTTGAGCTAAAGTCTGTGTGCTGTTATTTATGTCTGTATTAGCAGCCTTTTCCAAATCTGGCTTGATTTGTTCTTGTGTTAGAAATCAAAATGTTTTTCAGTTCACTTGTTCCAGACAAAAATACAATTCTCATTAAACACAAGTTATGATTTTGCACTGAACTGTTGAAGATGGAGGCAAAATATTTTCAAAAATAGGATGGGGGGGATGTATGGAGGGATGGAGAGGGATGGGGAGAGATGGTGGGATGTATGAGGACTGGAGAGTGGGGAGGGGGATAGAGGGGGATGGGGAAGAGGGATGGAGGGATAGGGATTGGGGGAGAGATGGAGAGCATGCATGCGTGTGCGTGTGCGTGTGCGTGTGCGTGTGCGTGTGCGTGTGCGTGTGCGTGTGTGCATGCGTGTGCGTGTGCGTGTGCGTGTGCATGTGCGTGTGCGTGTGCGTGTGTGCGTGTGTGTGTGTAGCGCAGTTTTGCTGGTAGGGACCCGTTGCATTCTGTGCTAAGGAGCTGAGAACTCTGCAGGAACAGCATGTGAACAGATTGTCTTCTAAAGTGAGTGAGAGGTGTGTGTGTGTGTGTGAGAGAGAAATTGATAAATGAGTGTGTGTGAATGGCATTCAGTGCTTGTATAATCCTACTCTGCACATCGTACATTCACTCACACACACACACACACACACACACACACACACACACACACACACACACCTGCTCTCCTGAGGAACAAGGCCAGTCAGACTATAGTCTGGAAGAATGTGTCTGCTTGTGTGCGTGTGTGTGGTTTCTTTTAAAGCTTAATAAGAATAACCACTGCCAGGCGATTCATTTAAAAAAATTATTTATATATATATTTTTTGCTTTAATCATACCTGATGTAAACAATGTTACTCAGACAGCCAGTCAGGAAGGCCTTGCAGCTTCTGTGATATAGAAAAAACAGAATCGCCTGATCACATAGAAATTGTACGACCTTGCTGCTGATTGGCTAATCTGCACTCAATAGATACGTGATTTTTTTTGTTTTTTTGTTCCTGGGAGAATTTCACATGGCCTGTGATGTTTCATTAAAAAGAGGGGGCAAGGGTGGGATGCAGCGGGGGGGGGGCAGGCGGGGCAGGCGGGTGGGGGGGCGGGGGGGTGGGGGCAGGCGGGGGGTGGGGGCGGGGGGGCAGGGGCAGGGGGGGGCGGGGGCAGGCGGGGGCGGGGAGGCGGGTGGGGGGGGCAGGCGGGGGCGGGGGGCGGGGGGCGGGGGGGAGGCGGTGGGGGGGGCAGGCGGGGGGGGCAGGCGGGTGGCGGGGGCAGGCGGGGGTGTGTGGGCAGCTGTGGCGGGGCAGCGTGGGTGTGGGGCAGGCGGGGGTGGGGCAGGGGGGCGGGGCGGAGACGGCAGATCGCCTGTGAACCCCACGGTGACGGTTCTTCTCGCGCTTTATAAAAGCTGCGTTTGGGCAGAGCGGTTTCCCCCCCGCCGCCCCGTTGCGCTCTGCCGCGGACGCTCGCCCGCTCGCCTGATTATTAACTCATCGGCGTTCATTTATTGAGTGTTTATCCGCGGCGCCGATTAATCGCGGCTGAAGTGCTTTTCCCGCGCGCTTCGCAGTTCTGCGCTACTGTTGCGCTCACGTTAAATATCAAAGGCTAATTAACCAATGGAGCTGTTTAACCCAGAGACCAGCCCCCTCTCCCTCCCTAGGGCCTGTCCACGTTAGCATGGGGGGGGTCGGGGGGTCAGGGGGGGCGGGGGTAGTATCTTCAGGATTGGGGAACTGGGTTTGTTATAGAGGTTGCAGGTTTGATTCCCCAGTGCGGGTCCTGCTGGTGTGCCCTCGAGCTGAAGGTACTGAAGCTGAATTACTTGAGTAAATATCAGTCTGCCCCAGGACCCTGGGGATTAATGGACCTGGATGTTTATTCAGGGACCTCAGATGCCAGTCCCACAGGGGGCGCCATGTTCAGAGTCTGATTGGCTAAAGGTGATAAGCCTCCAGGACTGGAGTTAAAGCATCTGAGGGGCCTTCTCTGTCTAGAGACGTACATCATCTTAACTGTTAATCTCTCTCCCCCACTCCCTCCCCCCCCCAGTGTGGACCTGGTGCACGCGCAGCTGCATGTGTGTGAGGGGCGGAGCCTGGCGGAATTGGGGCTCCGGCAGGATAATATCCGCATCAACGGCTGCGCCATCCAATGCCGCGTTACCACCGAGGACCCCGCCCGCGGCTTCCAGCCCGACACCGGCCGCCTGGAGGTACGAGCCCCGCCCCCTGGCCCAGAGCCCCGCCCCCTGGCCCAGAGCCCCGCCCCCTGTTCCAGAGCCAAGCCCCTTGAGTGAGCGAGCGTGTGTGCGTGTTCTGGGGAGAGGAGGATGAGGGAGGTATGTGTGTAAGAGTGCCGTGTTTTTCTCCTGTCTGTCTGCTCTGGAGAGTGAGCGGCTGCTTTGAACCCCCCACCCCCCCGGCCTAGCCCCCCCCCACAGCCTGCCCCCTCCCCTCCAAGTCTGCGGTTCCTGTGTACTTCGCGTCACACCCAGGAGAGCCGGGACCACTCACTCCCTTTCTCTGCGACTTTGCACCTGCCCCCCCCCCCCAAAAAACAGAGCTTCTGTTCGCGCCCCACCTCCCCGCTCCTTCCCTCTGAAGCTCAGGCAGAGACTAGAGGAAGACTGAAGTAGGAGGGGGAGAGAGAGTGTGAACTTGTCTGGGGGGAGTTGCTGGGATAAGACTTTTGACAGAAAATGTTTCTATTTAAAAGTTCCTGTTTCAGGATGTGTGCTGGCAGGAGGGTGGAGCGGTGTGGGGGGGTTGGCCGGGGTGGGGGGGGCAGGGGGGGGGGGTAGGCATGGGGAGGCAGGAGGGCAGGGGGGGAGGCAGGGGACGCCTGTTGAGGAGTAGAGATGTCATCATTACGCTGCAGTGAGACGTGCTGTGTGTGCAGATCGACCCGTGTGGAACACTGCCTGGTGTCACAGTCACTATCACAGCCAGTCACTGTCAGTCACAGTCAGTCAAAATTACGGGTGTGGCTTCTAAACCTTTTATCAGTGAATGTTAACAGAAATGCTAAACGTTTCGGAAAATCTCCACGATTAAATGCATTGGGCCTCATTTTTCAAAATTTATGCATAATTGGAAACAAACTATAGTAACTTTCCATATAACAAGTTTCCATATCCACATTTGTTGATTAAATGCCAATCAATCATAAGTGATAAGCGCGTTCGCAGAACTTGTGATTAGCATGAATTGCTGCTTCTAAAATACCATGTAAGGAGTTTTATTCAGCAGTGTAAGCACTGGAGCGTCAGGGCTGGGGAAGACTGAAAACTGAGGAGATATTTCTGTAAATGTAACGCTTGGTAAAGAATGACTGAATTTAGAATGCGGCTCCTGTGGCCGTTCCAGGATTGGACTCGTTTCAGTCCTCCAGTGCCTTCCAAAGGGGCGGAGCTATGTGATCACTGTCACAGGACAGATTTACAAAAAATGTTTTTTCGAGTGAGCTGAGGATAAAGCCGTTCCAGAAGTGAGTTTTGGGTGTGAGGCTTGATTTTTAGTTACAATAAATCAAATTGTACGTATTTCGATCGATTTTCGTCCTTCCTTGTCGAAACGTCCTAGCGGTAGCCCAAATTTATAGTCGTGTCTGTCGATCGTGACCTCCCTAATGATGAAACGCATGCCATTTAAAAACCTTCGGTCAAAAAAACCAGGGAGCATAAATTTATGGGCGTGCTAAACTAAACTAAATGTGAGAAAAATGATGTAATTGTAATGTGTGTGTGTGCAATACTCCTTGTAGGACAGCTGGATAGGTAGGGTGAAATATCAGAACACCGGCTCTGAGTTTTCTGTATTTTTGCTGTTTATATTTGTACAGAATGCAATCTAAAGAGAAAATGAGAGGGTTGGTACTCACAGAGATCACAAAGGGGGCTTCAGATTTGGAGATTAGGGACGCTTGATGGTGTTGAAAACCATTTACGTGTGTCCTTTTGGAGAGACAATTAGGCATTTTAAATGTTTAATATTTAATTAAAAAATAAATTTTACTAAAGTGTTTGACTTTAAGTCTGGTTTACAACTGTATTTTGTTTCTATTTACACTCTCAATAGGAAGAGATCCTGGGAACAAACTGACTTATGAAAACTTTAAATCCCACATTGTTTGTGTAAATGCATTTATGGATGATTTATGATCAAATTCATTTGGCTCACTTTTGATAAATGAGGCCCATCGATTTTTTTGTTTTGTTGTTTTTTTGGTAATTTATTTATAACCATTTCCTTGTAGCTTGTCCTGTTCTCACTGTGATTGCTGTAGGCTGTGGTTGCTGATGTGGGGAAAAATATTTCTTGATCAACTCTTGTGATAATGTAGATGTGTGCGTGTGTGCGTTTGTGTATTGGGTAAAATAGCATGGTATTGGCTGAGCCTGGTCTGGCTGCAGTATGGATGTGTCTGAGAGGCAGTAGTCTGGCTGCAGTATGGATGTGTCTGAGAGGCAGTAGTCTGGCTGCAGTATGGATGTGTTTGTGGAGAGGCAGTAGTCTGGCTGCAGTATGGATGTGTCTGAGAGGCAGTAGTCTGGCTGCAGTATGGATGTGTCTGAGAGGCAGTAGTCTGGCTGCAGTATGGATGTGTCTGAGAGGCAGTAGTCTGGCTGCAGTATGGATGTGTCTGAGAGGCAGTAGTCTGGCTGCAGTATGGATGTGTTTGTGGAGAGGCAGTAGTCTGGCTGCAGTATGGATGTGTCTGAGAGGCAGTAGTCTGGCTGCAGTATGGATGTGTCTGAGAGGCAGTAGTCTGGCTGCAGTATGGATGTGTTTGAGAGGCAGTAGTCTGGCTGCAGTATGGATGTGTCTGAGAGGCAGTAGTCTGGCTGCAGTATGGATGTGTTTGAGAGGCAGTAGTCTGGCTGCAGTATGGATGTGTTTGTGGAGAGGCAGTAGTCTGGCTGCAGTATGGATGTGTCTGAGATGCAGTAGTCTGGCTGCAGTATGGATGTGTCTGAGATGCAGTAGTCTGGCTGCAGTATGGATGTGTTTGAGAGGCAGTAGTCTGGCTGCAGTATGGATGTGTTTGTGGAGAGGCAGTAGTCTGGCTGCAGTATGGATGTGTTGGAGGCATAGTTGCTGAGTTGGATGTGTTGTGGAGAGCAGTAGTCTGGCTGCAGTATGGATGTGTCTGAGAGGCAGTAGTCTGGCTGCAGTATGGATGTGTCTGAGAGGCAGTAGTCTGGCTGCAGTATGGATGTGTCTGAGAGGCAGTAGTCTGGCTGCAGTATGGATGTGTTTGTTGAGAGGCAGTAGTCTGGCTGCAGTATGGATGTGTTTGTTGAGATGCAGTAGTCTGGCTGCAGTATGGATGTGTTTGTGGAGACACAGTAGTCTGGCTGCAGTATGGATGTGTCTGAGAGGCAGTAGTCTGGCTGCAGTATGGATGTGTTTGTGGAGAGGCAGTAGTCTGGCTGCAGTATGGATGTGTTGCTGAGATGCAGTAGTCTGGCTGCAGTATGGATGTGTTGAGAGACAAGTAGTCTGGCTGCAGTATGGATGTGTCTGAGAGGCAGTAGTCTGGCTGCAGTATGGATGTGTCTGAGATGCAGTAGTCTGGCTGCAGTATGGATGTGTCTGAGAGGCAGTAGTCTGGCTGCAGTATGGATGTGTTTGTGGAGACCAGTAGTCTGGCTGCAGTATGGATGTGTTTGTGGAGACACAGTAGTCTGGTGGCTGATATTGCCCGCTGTGATAATATCCCTCTAATCACTCCCTGCGCTGCTATTGGTGCGGGTCTAATGAGTAATCAGAGTGTGTGATTCGCTAAATACTGAGTGTGTGTGTGTGTGTGTGTGTGTGTGTGTGTGTGCTTGTGTGTGTGTGTGTGTGTGAACGTGTGTGTGGACGTGTGTGTGTGTGTGGTGTGTGAGAACTTGTATGTTTTTATTGGTGAAATTAGTCGTGAACACTGAGGCTTAGCCGCATGCCTTTCTGGGGTACACCCTTTTCATCTGCGTGCTTCTTCATGACAGGCGAGCAGGCAGCTGATGACTGATGTCTCCTGAGGTTATGATCCGATGAGGCGTTCCTTCATGCTGTGAGGTTTTGGGGTGATAACAATGATTAGTTGCTGTGCTTTTAAGACCAAATAATTTAAATGCGTTTTTGAAATTGCAAGCGTTGTTATTTAGGCTCTAGCCTATAAATATAGATTTTTTATTTTTTTTTTGCCTGCCAGAATGTCCAGAAGGCTTTGACTTTGATCATTTTTATCAGCCAAAAGCTTGTGGTTGCCGGCGGTAACACAAGCTCTGCTCCCCCCTCCCCACTGCCTGCTAGTGTGAGACTGGTCTGTGTCAGTTCTGGCCCCCACCTTGGCTGTCTAACAGCAGTCACAGAGTGAACACACAGACTCTGCTAAATCTGGTTTGTTTAAATGTGTTTTTCTGTTGTGGTTTTGGCCTGAAGTGATTGTGAGAGATGAGGTTTGGGGGTGGGGGGGGTGGGGGGTTGTGTTTGTTCAGTGTTTTTGTTTGTTTTGTGTTCACTACCTTCAGAGAACTGCTGTGTTTACTGTAATGCATTAATTATGTCTTCAGATTGTACTGTTAAATATATCTCTGGATACAAACATATTTGAAATTAAATTCAAATATGATAAGCATTGGTTTATTTGCACAACCATGTGCGTTGGTCTTGCCAGTATTTTGTAATATTGCCAGAGCTATAATTTACATAAAATGGAAAAGCATCAATTACTTGAGCAGTTTTAAAGAATCCTCCAGTAAAAACCACCGGTCACTGGCTCTCAGGCCCCTGAATACTGTGTAAACACCCCTTTCTGTTAAGAGTCTGAGATTAATGTACCTCCCCAATAACACTCTAATCCCACATCACTGCAGACCCGATAACACTTTAATCCAACATCTCTCCATACCTAATTATACAGTAACCCAACATCACTTTGTACCTGTTAACACTCCCCCTGAATCCCCCCCCCGCCTTCTATACTCCCTCCATGTTTACAGACTGACCAGCGCTTTGAAATTGCCTGCCAGAGAACGACCCCCCCACCCCCCACCCCCCACTTCAAACACACTCCAGCAGCATCTTCTCTTCCTCAGCCAGCAGGGCAGATAAGGACAGAGCAGGAAAAAGCACCATAAAGAGAGGAGAGCAAGAGGGACCCTAGCAGCTGGGAGAGAGAGGGACTCAGAGACCAAGCACACACACACTCTCATACACACACACACACACACACCACACAACAATCACGCACCAGTCGCAGACGCACACACACCTACACAGATTCATACACGCACAGACACATCTACACGAGAAACATACACCAACACGCACAAAGACACACACACACACACACACACACACACACACACACACACACACACACACAAAGACACACACACACACAAAAACAGTATCTTCCTACAGACACACTCTCTAAACTGATAATAGCAGAAGACTGCAGTGTTCTCCGGGGTAATTGAGTCTTTAATATGCTTCTGCTGTAGAGGGAAGCCTGTAGCAGCTGTTTGAATGCTCTGTGTTGATTTGTAATGGCTTGGAAAGAGCCTTAGTTAAGGATTGCGGTCCTATAAAGCATTTCCATGATGAGGAGAAGCAGGAGTCTGTCTGTGTTAACTCGTCATAATGCATCCCCAGAATGGGATTAGGAAAGGGCGTCATGCATGGTGTCAGTAGTGTCAGTGTTTAGGGTCAGTAGGGTTTGGAAAGCGTGGTATCCATGGGTGATGGCGGTGTTTAGGGTCTGTGGGGTTTGGAAAGCCTGGTATCCATGGGTGACGGTGGTGTTTAGGGTCTGTGGGGTTTGGAAAGCGTGGTATCCATGGGAGACGCCGGTGTTTAGGGTCTGTGGGGTTTGGAAAGCCTGGTATCCATGGGTGATGGCGCTGTTTAGGGTCTGTGGGGTTTGGAAAGCGTGGTATCCATGGGTGACGGCGGTGTTTAGGGTCTGTGGGGTTTGGAAAGCGTGGTATCCATGGGAGATGGCGGTGTTTAGAGTCTGTGGGGTTTGGAAAGCGTGGTATCCATGGGAGACGCCGGTGTTTAGGGTCTGTGGGGTTTGGAAACGTGTACTGTGCGGTGGGTTTAGGTCTGGTTTGGCGATCGTGGTGATGGCGGTGTTCAGATGTAGCCTGTATTAACCCAACCATCTTCAGAGTGTAAACCCAGAAGTTGAGTGTTCTCTCTCCGAGTGCACATTATAAGAACTTTTATCCAACAAAATTAAAACCATTTCTCTTTTTAAGCATACTCTTCCCTTTTGCCTGCTAGTAGCGTTTGTTTAAGGCAGAGGCCTCTGACCGAGCTGATAAAGTTCTGGACTGAAGCGTGATTGGTGTATTAGTTCGGTGAGGTGTTTCAGAGCTGGAGCAGTAGCTTCTACCTGCAGCGGCCCTTGGATGAGGCTGAACACACCCTTTTAGAAACCGAGTGACACAGTGAGATGGTTGGGACCCTGCAGTGTGTGTTGCTCAACAAGTATCTTTAGAAAGTCCTCTTTGGATCTTTTGGGGTTACATGAGTACAGTCAAGAAAAAAATAAAATAAAATCATGACCCTAAATGTACACTGTACTATTACGGTTACTCAACACAATTTATTCCTCGAGAACGCTAATAGAATTCAGGATTTACGTCTGTGTCAGAACTCGTTATGCAAATCAGCGGTGTGATGTGCTTGCATTAGTCAGAATCCTTTTTTTTTTTTTTTTTTTTGCACCTCCTTTTAAATTTTTTGAAAGTGCAGAACTCTTTGTGTTCCAGTCGTCGGTCTGTAATCAGCATGGCCAACGCAGGGTGACCGTGTTCTCAATGCGTCTGGAGTGAGAGCTGATTATGGAGTGTTTAGCTAATGCGATGAGTTTTATTCCCGAATCTGAAAGTTATGCGAGGCCTTTTCTCTGGCTGTCGTTAGCGGGAATAAGCGCGCAAAATGATCCTCGATTTGGATTTGGGGCTCAAACCCTCTCCATGGGCTTCACCCCGGGCGCGCTCTCACTTTGCACCCCTCTGATCTGTTTTTGGGGTTCACTACCCTCCAAACCGCCATCGATTCCCAGAAAGAAAGTAATCATGTTGTTTATTCAGGAGCTCCTGGTTAAAGCAATTTAAAAGCGTTCCCTGTGAGAGCAGACTGAACGGAGAAGCTAAATGAACAGGACAGATATGCAATTACTGCGCGGAATATTCTGGCAGATTACAAATGCTGATAAACGCAGCTGTTGTAAGATAAACCGCATTGTCGTCTGAATTTATTAAATTTGCATTTAGCATCCGGGCTAATCTCATCTCTCCGGATAAAAAAAGCGAATGTTGAATTCAGGATCTGTTCAGTGCATTACATGACTGTGTCCTGGCTAATTTCCTGTGATCTAATGCAGTTCCATCTCAAGGATCTTACTGTTTTGTGCTGGTAATTAAATATGGAATTAAAATGATTTATTCAGACTTAGCTGTGCAGTGAGTATATAGGCGAGTATATAGGCGAGTATATAGGCGAGTATATAGGCGAGTATATAGGCGAGTATATAGGCGAGTATATAGGCGAGTATATAGGCGAGTATATAGGCGAGTATATAGGCGAGTATACACATTTTAGGAGAAGCAGCTTCACGACGGGCTGGACAGCAGACTTGGCTAGTAGGAGGCTGGGTTTTTAAGGATAGTTTTTGTGGCTCTGCAGTCTTTCCACCTCTCTCTCTCTCTCTCTCTCGCTCTCTCTCTCTCTCTCTCTCTCTCTCTCTCTCTCGCTTCTCTCTCTCTCTCTGTAGTAATTATTGTAACAAATTAGTCCTGTCACTGATATCTACCGTTTTGCCTTTCATCTGCAATGGAAAAACAAGTGCTCTCCATCTCTTTATTACTGTGTGTGTGTCTTCAAAGGATGACTTCTAATGATCTACATACTATACCCTGATCATTAGGACTTCTTGGAAATTATGGTCTGTCTGTGACCCCCCGCTCTGTCTGTGCTCTTCCCGCCCCCCCCGAACAGAATTCTCTTCATTCATCCATGTCTGTGTTAAAGAAATGATTTGTCCTCTCTCCTCTCTCTCATCCCTCGCTTCTCATTTACCATCCGGCCCCTTATCAGACCCTCCACCTCTGAGCTCTGCTCCTTTCTCTTTTTTCTTCTCTTTCATCTTTCTTTCCATCTCTCTCTCATTCTCCTTACTCTTCCTTGCTCAGTCTCTCTCCTGACAGGGTCGGGTGGTGGGGTGGGGGGTGCGTCTCAATTTCTAGTTTTATTCTGAAATGAGAATCTCATTTCATCTCCCGCATATGCATGGCCATCCCTGCTTTCTCTTCCTCTCTTTTCCTCCCTCCTTCTCTGACCCACTTTATTCTGAATGAGATTTTCTCTCCTCCTTAGTACCTCTGCTCTCTCTCTCTCTTCCTCGCATTCTTTTTTTAACCCCTCTCCCATTTCTTCAGATGTCTGCTGGTTTCCATTTTCTCTTCGTCTGTTAATTCTCTCCCTCTCTCCCCTCCTCTTTCTCCTCCCCTCCTCTTCTTTGTTGTTTTATCTGTAGCTATGTAGCGTAGCGCAGGGCTAATTTGTGCTGGTGTGGGTTAGCTGTGATCAGGGCTGTTTGGTATGTAGCGTAGCATAGCGCGGGGCTAATTTGCTCTGGTGTGGGTTAGCTGTGATTGGGCCTGTTTGATATGTAGCGTAGCGCAGCGCGGGGCTAATTTGCGCTGGTGTGGGTTAGCTGTGATCAGGGCTGTTTGATATGTAGCGCAGCGCGGGGCTAATTTGCTCTGGTGTGGGTTAGCTGTGATCAGGGCTGTTTGGTATGTAGCGTAGCGCAGGGCTAATTTGCGCTGGTGTGGGTTAGCTGTGATCAGGGCTGTTTGGTATGTAGTGTAGCGCAGGGCTAATTTGTGCTGGTGTGGGTTAGCTGTGATCAGGGCTGTTTGGTATGTAGCGTAGCAGGGGGCTAATTTGCTCTGGTGTGGGTTAGCTGTGATTGGGGCTGTTTGGTATGTAGCGTAGTGCGGGGCTAATTTGCTCTGGTGTGGGTTAGCTGTGATCAGGGCTGTTTGGTATGTAGCGTAGCGCGGGGCTAATTTGCTCTGGTGTGGGTTAGCTGTGATCAGGGCTGTTTGGTATGTAGCGTAGCGTAGCGCGAGGCTAATTTGCTCTGGTGTGGGTTAGCTGTGATCAGGGCTGTTTGGTATGTAGCGTAGCGCGGGGCTAATTTGCTCTGGTGTGGGTTAGCTGTGATCAGGGCTGTTTGGTATGTAGCGTAGCGTACGCGGGCTAATTTGCTCTGGTGTGGGTTAGCTGTGATCAGGGCTGTTTGGTATGTAGCGTAGCGCGGGGCTAATTTGCTCTGGTGTGGGTTAGCTGTGATCAGGGCTGTTTGGTATGTAGCGTAGCGCGGGGCTAATTTGCTCTGGTGTGGGTTAGCTGTGATTGGGGCTGTTTGGTATGTAGCGTAGCGCGGGGCTAATTTGCGCTGGTGTGGGTTAGCTGTGATTGGGCCTGTTTGGTATGTAGCGTAGCGCGGGCTAATTTGCTCTGGTGTGGGTTAGCTGTGATTGGGGCTGTTTGGTATGTAGCGTAGCGCGGGGCTAATTTGCTCTGGTGTGGGTTAGCTGCGATTGGGGCTGTTTGGTATGTAGCGCAGTGCGGGGCTAATTTGCGCTGGTGTGGGTTAGCTGTGATCAGGCCTGTTTGGTATGTAGCGCAGCGCGGGGCTAATTTGCGCTGGTGTGGGTTAGCTGTGATTGGGGCTGTTTGGTATGTAGCGTAGCGCGGGGCTAATTTGCTCTGGTGTGGGTTAGCTGCGATTGGGGCTGTTTGGTATGTAGCGTAGCGCGGGGCTAATTTGCTCTGGTGTGGGTTAGCTGTGATTGGGGCTGTTTGATATGTAGCGTAGCGCAGGGCTAATTTGCTCTGGTGTGGGTTAGCTGTGATTGGGGCTGTTTGATATGTAGCGTAGCGCAGGGCTAATTTGCTCTGGTGTGGGTTAGCTGTGATTGGGCCTGTTTGGTATGTAGCGCAGCGCGAGGCTAATTTGCGCTGGTGTGGGTTAGCTGTGATTGGGGCTGTTTCGGACTGTTGGGTACTCCCTTTGCTAGCCTCCCTCGGGTCCATGATGATGTCATATTTACCGGCATGGCTGCCTCTGTAATGCCTGCTCCCCTTCTATGAATTACACAGCACCGTGTAAACATTGCATCACTACCTATTACTGCTGGCCAGGTGTGTACGCGTGTACGTGTCTGTGTGAGTGTGTGTGTGTATGCTCTGTATGTGTGTATCTGTGCGTATGTATTTGTGTGCGAGTGTGTGTGTGTGCGCGCGCGTGCATGTATTTATCTGTGTGTGTGTGTGTGCTTGGTCTCTGAGTCCCTCTCTCTCCCAGCTGCTAGGGTCCCTCTTGCTCTCCTCTCTTTATGGTGCTTTTTCCTGCTCTGTCCTTATCTGCCCTGCTGGCTGAGGAAGAGAAGATGCTGCTGGAGTGTGTTTGAAGTGGGGGGTGGGGTGGGGGGGGGGTGGGGGGGTCGTTCTCTGGCAGGCAATTTCAAAGCGCTGGTCAGTCTGTAAACATGGAGGGAGTATAGAAGGTGGGGAGGGGGTATTCAGGGGGAGTGTTAACAGTTACACAGTGATGTTGGGTTACTGTGTTATGAGGTACAAAGTGATGTTGGGTTACTGGCCAAAATGAGGTAGAGAGGGGACTCGGTTGAGAACCTTGTGTGGCATGTGGTTGGTTAATGGCTCTGTTAGTCAGGGCAGTGGAGGACAGCGAGTTGGTCCTAGGACATCCTCAGCCAGTCTCAGTGCATGTGGCACTGGCTGTATCCCAGCAGCCTCTGGGGCCCACCCACAGCTCATCCTCTTCTTTTCCTGTCATCCTCAAACCCTTCCTGTCCCTCCCTCCCTCCATCTCCTCTGTTCTGCTGAGATTTGGCTCCAAATGCATGTCTTGTGTTGTGGTGGGCAGGAGATTCTGGGGGCTTCAGAACTGCAGTGGGCCTGGACCCTGGGTTCCCACAGCACCGTCACATTTCCTCTGCCCCAAAACCACCTGTGACATCGCAGTAGTGCGTGTGCTACAGTTCTCATCTGTGACATCACAGCCTAGAGATGTCACAGTGGTGCATTCTCTACGGTTCTCAACATTGTGAAATCACAGAAGTTATAAATACAATTCTAATTCTATTGACATTGCTGTAATGCAAACACTAAAATTCTTATACCAGTGACATCATAGTAGTGTATGCTAACGCACATTCTATGGATGTACCTGATACTCAGTGTTGTCTTAACATTTAAAGTTTTGTCTCCTTGCCATTGAAAATGAAACCAATGGCATCTAATCTGCTGAATCTCTGAATATTCATTAAAGAGTTTGACCAAGTAGAACCAATGTTCTGTTCTGCAAGACGGCACCAGAAACTACCGTCCTGCTACCTGACCCTTTTTAATGAGGCAAACCCTGCCTTTTTATTTTATCCAACAAAAGTTTGGATTGGGCGACTACCTGAAACCACAGCTGCATTCACGCGTGAACCCCCTGCCGATTCGGGGGGGCGTAGACATCGCCCTCTGAAACACTTCAAATGCTGTCCACAGGCACCTGCTCAGCCAGCGGGGGGCGGTAGACAGCGATGAAACGTGGGTCCTGGGGCAGCACACGTTGCCTTGCAAAGCTAGCGACCGCCAGCTCTGGCAGACCCCGCCTGTTTAATGATGCGATGCCCGTTCCTATGGGCTCCTGCCACTGCAGTAGTGCTTGGCGGTAAATTAGGAGGAGCTGCTCTCCTCTGTTTCTCTGCGCTGTCTGACTACTGCTCTAACACCCCCCACCCCAACCCAGCCCCCCCCCCCCCAAAGCTCTTAATCAGCGCTGCTAGAGTCTGAGCTCCCAAAAACCCATGTACCCCAAACCTTCAACCTCTCAAACCCCACAAATAGCTGCAGATGGCTGTTTGGGAGGATGAGGATGGGAGAATGTGAGACAGGAGAGGGATAAAAGATCTTGACAAGTGAGAGAGGCAGAAGTGAAGAGAAGGGATTGCAGTATGGCTCTGTTTCCCCTCTCTCTCTCTCTCTGTCTCTCTCTGGTTTATGCCGCTGCGCTTCCTGCTGAAGAGCTGCCTGGTTCTTTTCTCTGCGGTGTGTCTGTGCTGCACTCCACCCCACGGTCTGCTGTTTGAGTAACACTAAGTGCAGCCTCTGTGCTCGCTTAATTATGCCTTCCCCCCCGCACTGCCTTCCCCCTCACACTGCCCTTCCCCCCTCACACTGCCTCCCCCCCCCGCACTGCCTTCCCCCTCGTGTTTGTGTATTACTGAGACTGATCTGGGGTCAGTGTGGCTCTCCCTCCTCTGTGTTTGTGTGTTCCTGAGGCTGATCTGGGGTCAGTGTGGCTCTCCCTCCTCTGTGTTTGTGTTATTGAGACTGATCCGGGGTCAGTGTGGCTCTCCCTCCTCTGTGTTTGTGTTATTGAGACTGATCCGGGGTCAGTGTGGCTCTCCCTCCTCTGTGTTTGTGTGTTCCTGAGGCTGATCCGGGGTCAGTGATCTGTCGCTGTCCCTGTGCAGGTGTTCCGGAGCGGTGAGGGGATGGGGATCAGGTTGGACAGTGCCTCGGCCTTCCAGGGCGCTGTGATCTCTCCGCACTACGACTCCCTCCTGGTCAAGGTCATCTCCTCCGGCAAGGACCTGCCCACCGCCGCTGCCAAGATGAACCGCGCCCTCGCAGAGTTCCGCGTGCGCGGCGTCAAGGTAGGCCCCGCCTCCCTCTCCGCCCCGCTCACATGATCCGACTTCTTCCTGATGTGTTGACGCTTCCTCACCCGTGCTCAGAGGAGTCTGGGAGTTGGAGTTTCTGAGGACTGGTTATCTAGCTTGGATCCAATGTGTATTAGTAAATGCTAACGTTACTTTAGCATGCATTAGTGCAGGAGTAATTGCTAAGGTTAAGTTAGCATCGGTAAGTGAGTGTGTAAATGCTAAGGTTAAGTTAGCATGGGTAAGCGCGTGTGTGAATGCTAAGGTTAAGTTAGCATGGGTAAGCGCGTGTGTAAATGCTAAGGTTAAGTTAGCATGGGTAAGCGCGTGTGTAAATGCTAAGGTTAAGTTAGCATGGGTAAATGCGTGTAAGTGTTTGCATGCTAATGTGTACATCCTAGCTCTAGAGAAGGCCTTCGCTGAGGGTGTTCGGTCCTTAATTTCGGAGCTGAGGTGTAGCTAATTTAGCGGTTTAGGTGGGGCAGAGCTGAGGTGTAGCTAATTTAGCGGTTTAGGCGGGGCAGAGCTGAGGTGTAGCTAATTTAGCGGTTTAGGCGGGGCAGAGCTGAGGTGTAGCTAATTTAGCGGTTTAGGTGGGGTAGAGCTGAGGTGTAGCTAATTTAGCGGTTTAGGCGGGGCAGAGCTGAGGTGTAGCTAATTTAGCGGTTTAGGCGGGGCAGAGCTGAGGTGTAGCTAATTTAGCGGTTTAGGCGGGGCAGAGCTGAGGTGTAGCTAATTTAGCGGTTTAGGCGGGGTGGAGCTGAGGTGTAGCTAATTTAGCGGTTTAGGCGGTGCGGAGCTGAGGTGTAGCTAATTTAGCGGTTTAGGCGGGGCAGAGCTAAGGTGTAGCTAATTTAGCGGTTTAGGCGGGGTAGAGCTGAGGTGTAGCTAATTTAGCGGTTTAGGCGGGTAGAGCTGAGGTGTAGCTAATTTAGCGGTTTAGGCGGGCGGAGCTGAGGTGTAGCTAATTTAGCGGTTTAGGGGGCAGAGCTGAGGTGTAGCTAATTTAGCGGTTTAGGCGGGCAGAGCTGAGGTGTAGCTAATTTAGCGGTTTAGGCGGGGCAGAGCTGAGGTGTAGCTAATTTAGCGGTTTAGGCGGGGCAGAGCTGAGGTGTAGCTAATTTAGCGGTTTAGGCGGGGTAGAGCTGAGGTGTAGCGTATTTAGTGGTTTAGGCGGGGCAGAGCTGAGGTGTAGCTAATTAAGCGGTTTAGGCGGGGCAGAGCTGAGGTGTAGCTAATTTAGCGGTTTAGGCGGGGCAGAGCTGAGGTGTAGCTAATTTAGCGGTTTAGGCGGGGTAGAGCTGAGGTGTAGCTAATTTAGCGGTTTAGGCGGGGTAGAGCTGAGGTGTAGCTAATTTAGCGGTTTAGGCGGGGCAGAGCTGAGGTGTAGCTAATTTAGCGGTTTAGGCGGGGCAGAGCTGAGGTGTAGCTAATTTAGCGGTTTAGGCGGGGCAGAGCTGAGGTGTAGCTAATTTAGCGGTTTAGGCGGGGTAGAGCTGAGGTGTAGCTACGTGACGATCCGACTGGTCTCAGTTGCCTCTCCCTCTGCTCTCATGTCTGTTGCTGGGCCAGATAGGTCTCACTCAGCCGCTGAGTCATAAGACCCATGTGGGCTTCTCAATTTTTATTTTTTTAGCTGTTGAAAATGTTGGAAGGAGAAAAGGGATTAAATCTTTAATCTTCACTGTCAGTTTCTCGGGGGGTGGGGGCAGGGGTAGTAGAGTTTTGGCTGTGTGTGGCATAGCAGCCCTCTCTCTGGCATCTGGCCGAGCGAATGCACATCACATGCCTCAGTATGGCTGTGGAGATGGGTGGAGAGGGGGATGCGCAGGGGGAGGGAGGGATGGAGGGAGGCTGGGCGGTGGGTGAGGATGGAGGGGGAGCGTGGGTGGGTGGGAGGGAGGAGTGAGAAGTGGAGGGGGGTATTGAGAAATAAGGAGAAAATGAGAGAGATTAAAATTGTTGAAGACAGAAATTGCAAATAAGTGTGGCAGTATCGCCTGTAGCAACAGTCCCCATCCCATAATCTCTGAGAAAATCATTAACCCCCGTCACTCCCCCCTCCAGGAATAATCTCTCTGCCTGACCAGTTTTTTAAAACTTCTGCAGTTATGGGTCTGGATGTAAAGTTACTTTCGTCACAGTTTTGATATATTCAGTTGCTTCAGACATAAAGCAGTATTCAGATAATCAACCCTAGCTTATCTGCCCCCCCCTTAAGCGCTGTTTGCTGTTTCCGGATCGTTCCGTGTGATTAATGTCGAGCGGCGTCAGGAAGATATCTGCTCGCCCGCTCGCTCGCTCCCTCGCCCGCTCCGGCTGGGAAGTTAATTATCAGAGAATTATCTGTCCACCATTCCCCCCCAGGCCAGTCTTCTTCTTTTATCAATATTTCATCTGGAAAAAAACCCTTTCTGATGTGTTTTATATTTTCATTGCGTCTGTATGTGCAATTATCACATTTATATTTCTATATATGCTCATATATAATGGGTAAAATATTTATTTGATTTTATCACATATTTTTTGCTGTTGGAGCACAGATAGACAGGTGCATCGCTATATTTCAATAACTGTATTTACCTTTATTTCTGCATATATGGAAAATGCGGCATTTTCTTAAACTTTCTAATCACAGCCCAGCTCACTAACTAACTGAACTGTCAGTGGGGGGTGTTAAAATTAAGAGCTGTAGAATTTAAAAATAATTCTTGAGAGTAATTAAAACACTGAATTCTCAGTGTTGAGGCATCTCTTTAAATAAATAGTCATTATCTAACCAGGTAGGATGGGGTTATGGGGTTCAGACGTGTGTGTGTGTGTGTGTGTGTGTGTGTGTGTACAGGTGTGCGTGTGTGTGCACGCGTGCATGTATGTGTGTACGTGTGAGTCTGAAAGTATCTGTGTGCATCTCTCTAAAATCGGATGTATAAATGGATTCACAGGTGTCCGTGTAAAAGACGAGGTTGAAGAGTAGACCAGGTCTTGTGCACAACGCGTCGGCCGACTCTTCTGGATTACACTGCCCTCCCCCAGCGTTTTAAACGCTCATGTTGTGATGAGCTCTTTGGCTGCTGGAGCTGTCTGAACGCTCAGGGAACGTGTTGGCTGTGAGCTGTCTGTCCTTTGAGTGTCAGAAGCACTGCGTTTTTCCCGTAGGCGGAAGTGAGTTGATAGCTGTAATTATCTTGGGTTGGTTATTCCGCAGGTACCCTTCTGCCGAGTCTCGGCCAATCACAGGGGGTCCCTGCTTCAGTCTGCCAAGTCTCAGCCAATCACAGGGGTCCCAGCATCTGCAGTGTCTAATGCTGAGTTGAGAACTGAAGGAGAACAACTTCATTTTTTATTTTTCACCAAGATAATTGCATTTGTGGCACATTATTTCTGCCTAAATTATGAATATGATTACACATAATCTGAGTTAGTTCTGTAAATGGTACGAGCGTCCTGTTTCATTTAAGCCATTTTCCAAGCCTCTGCGATGCTCACACGTGTAGTTATAAAGCCCTAAGTAGAACACCCCCTAACTGCGTGCGGATTGGCCAGATTAGGCTTCTGGGGGCAGTTTAAAGTGTTGTCCCAGGACGGGCTGTGTTATTTATGCATCGGCTCAGGTGGTGGTTCTGGCAGCCGTAGGGTGACGGACAGGATGTGCAGTTACTTGGTCATTTAGGTGTTGTTGTAGAGTGAGACTGCATACGGCGCACAGCTGAAATGAGGGGGCATATCAGGGTTTGGGGTTGGGGTAGGTAGGTAGGGGTAGGGGTGGGGATGGGGTGGGGTAGGGGTGTTGGGAGGTTTTGGATTTTCTCTCTGAGGCAAGATCTGCACATTCATCATATGCACATGAACACACACACAAAATCCATATTCACATGAATACACATGCACACATATACAGAATCTATGTGCACGTTAATACGCGCACACACACACACACCCTTCTGTCGTGCCAGTTCTATATTTATACCATGTCACTGGGGAGAGACCGAGTGAGAGGGAAGATGGAAGGGGAAGAAAGAGAGACTGAGAAAATGTGTGGATAAAAGTGTGGAGAGGAGAAAGCACCTGCTTTATTTTATTTAATTGAAAGTGCTGATTAAGCCTGTTGTACTGTTATTGAGCCATGGCACTGCTGTTGCAGTAATGTGTGTGTGTGTGTGTGTGTGTGTACGTGCGCACACGTGTGTGTGCTACAGTCCAACAACTACTATGTCGGTCTCATAATTGCTTTTTTATCTGTGTCTAATCAAAGACGATGTGGCTGATGTAGAGGACCAATATATCTATAAAAGTTCTCTTCTGAAAGGATTTTTTATTTGCATGCATTATTATTATAGAATAATCACAGCAGGTTAATCATTGTGGTTTTGCACCTCTTCTGATTCAAACCTGACTCACTTGTGTGCAAATCATCATCATCATTTTTTACTTTCTCTTATCAAATTTCCCTATTTGTGGAAACGCACATTTGAAATTAAATTCAATATTTGAGTATAATGTGACAGAATGTCCCTACTGTATGTGTAAGTTAGTGTGTGTGAATGTGAGTGTACATGTGTATACATGTGCATGTGTTTGAACGTGATTGTGTGTGTGTGTGTGTGAGTCCGGTCCAGCTGTAGTTTTAATTCTCCATCTTCAAATAGCCCATTAGCTGAGCCCTGAGCTCACTGGGTCTTTAATTACTGATGCTCATAAAAGGCTTTCGCCGGGCGACCTTCGCTATCCTTGTCTTGTCCAGGAAGGTCTGATCAAAACAAAGTTCCTGAGCCCTTAGCTTGTGTGTGGCTGTGACCCGCGCTGCCACTGCGCTATAGTGTGCAGTGGGGGGGGAGTGGCACAGTGACCAATGAGATTTTTCTGGGTCCTTCCCCCCCCTCCCCCAAAATCTATCCGGCAGTACCTCAGATTCTTCTGTCCTTAAATGTGTGAAGCAGAAGAGGAGGACTTGGGTCTGTAATAAACACGCCCATCCAGAGCTGTCGCCCTGTATGACAGCTGAGCGTAGCAGGTGAAGAAGCTAATGGATGGTGTGTCTCGTGTGCGTGTGTGCGTGTGTGCGTGCGTGTGTGCGTGCGTGGTAGTCTGTATGGACCCTCTGGCCCCGCCCCCCTCTCTGCAGTAGCTGAGCATATGAAGCTGACGGGACGGAAGGTCCAGCTCGCAGAGGCTCCAGCAGTTTTTGGCCGATTTTATCCCCCCCCCCCCAAGTGCAGTGACAGATGTGAAATATGAGCCGCTGCTCCGATCCCCTGCGTCCCCTTCAGCCTGCAGGACGGGTGGGGGGGGGTGTATCTCATCCACTGCCTCACAAAAAGAACTACACAAGCGCTTTCATTCACGACACACACAACCGCTGTGCTATAGGGTATGAGATGATACAGAGCTATAGGGTATGAGATGGTACAGAGCTATAGCATTTGAGATGGTACAGAGCTATAGGGTATGAGATGGTACAGAGCTATAGGGTATGAGATGGTACAGAGCTATAGGGTATGAGATGGTACAGAGCTATAGGGTTTGAGATGGTACAGAGCTATAGGGTATCGGATGGTACAGAGCTATAGGGTATGAGATGGTACAGAGCTATAGGGTATGAGATGGTACAGAGCTATAGGGTATCAGATGGTACAGAGCAATAGGGTATCAGATGGTACAGAGCTATAGGGTATGAGATGGTACAGAGCTATAGGGTTTGAGATGGTACAGAGCTATAGGGTTTGAGATGGTACAGAGCTATAGGGTTTGAGATGGTACAGAGCTATAGGGTTTGAGATGGTACAGAGCTATAGGGTTTGAGATGGTACAGAGCTATAGGGTTTGAGATGTAGTGTTGTGCTGTAGAGATGGTGTGGTGCTGTAGGTTATAAGATGTAGTGTTGTGCTGTAGAGATGGTGTAGTGCTGTAGGTTATAAGATGTAGAGGTGGTACAGTGCTATCGGTTATAAGATGTAGTGTTGTGCTGTAGAGATGGTGTGGTGTAGCATAATAAATGCTAGATTCCGTTTTGCAGTCAGAATGATCCACTAGCCTGTCAGGAATAATTAAACTCTGCAAGATGTTCTGCTTACTCCACACACACAGCGTTTGGTTTCCCCTGCAGTCTGAACGCTTATTCCACTCCATACACAGCGTTTGGGTTCCCCTGCAGTCTGCACACTTACTCCACACACAGTGTTTGGGTTCCCCTGCAGTCTGCACGCTTACTCCACTCCACACACAGTATTTGGGTTCCCCTGCAGTCTGCACGCTTACTCCACACACAGTGTTTGGGTTCCCCTGCAGTCTGCAAACAGGAATGAGAGCGTGCTGACAGGCAGAACAGGGGCTCCTTTGAAACGCACCGCTGAGCATTTCCTGTTTTCAGCCTGCTTGTGATTTTTATGCTAAAATGAGCAAAATCCATTTTGTGCCTCTTTTGTTGTGTTCACCTCTTACTGGAAGTGCTGTGTCCCAGAATGCACTTTCCTCTCCTGTGTGGGGGACAGAATGCAAACCCTGAGGGAGGAGAGTGTATCGTGTGCCCCCCACCCATCTCCTTGGCGGTTGGCGGTATGGTTTGTGCCCCCCCCCCCGGTTGGCGGTGTGGTTTGTGATTCTGCGCTCGTTCCCTGCTTGGCTGCTCTGGAACTGATCCCTCAGGCAGGACTGCGATCAGACCCGTGACCTGCCTGTTTGGCGGTAATTAAAGGCCTTCTGAAAGCACGGTGGTTAATTCTCCTCCTCTGTGCCCACATTACCGGAGAGAGACAGGAAGAGCGCGGTGTCTGAACAGGAAGTCTTCTCCTTCTGCAGTCCGTGTCTGCGTACGCTCCTGTGTGTCTCCAGGTTATCAGTGCTGTTGGTTGGTCGTCTCAAACACCAGGGTGGCCATTGCCTGTATAATCAACTGCTTATTAAGTTTCACAAAGCAATGAGAACTGGTAGAACCTGTGTGTAGGTCTGTGCTGCTCGGGGGGGATCAGATTGGGCGTTTTGGGCGCTGGAGGATGTTTAAGACACAGTAACTCTGGTGTAGCAGGAGGATATGACCATCTGCAGCTCCGAGTTTATACAGTAACAGGAGGATATGAAATAATAATGTAATGATGTTCTCTAGTCTCTTCTAAATTATGCTGGCACTTCATTAAAATGTCTTCATGTCTTAGGATCTAACAGAAAACAAGGGAGGGCAATGCTACATTCCAGGTTCTCTTTATCAACAGACGAGGTTGTCTTCTTGTCATCCCGTTTATCTTTCTCTCTGTACGCGCGGCGACACGGGGAAGGCCCGGCATGCGGGCATTTAATGGAGTAAGTGCAGCGCTGCTTCCGTGAAGCTTGGCTCAGTTATGCAGCCCAATTGAACTTTAAGAGAAAAATCTCGTCTAATTTGTTTTGTACTGCCGCCGGGGGACCCTGTTCCAAAAGGACGTCTCGGGCTGCTCTCTCTCTGCATGGATTATACTGCGGAGCGGAGCAGGAGCAGGAGCAGGAGCAGGAGCAGGAGCAGGAGCAGAGCAGAGCAGGAGCACAGCCCAGCAGGAGCAGGAGCAGGAGCAGGAGCAGGAGCAGAGCAGGGGCACAGCCCAGCAGGAGCAGGAGCAGGAGCAGGAGCAGGAGCAGGAGCAGGAGCAGGAGCACAGCCGAGCAGGAGCACAGCCGAGCAGGAGCAGAGCCCAGCAGGAGCACAGCCCAGCAGGAGCACAGCAGAGCTGGAGTAAATGCTGGTTTGTGTGTTTCTGCAGAGCCGAGCAGCTTAATGAGGAGATCTCGTGGGATGGCTTTGGTCTTTCGGCCCGTAGCTGTTATTAACGTTCATAAAGTTTTAATTGTTTACTGGAAACGCGATTCTTCAGAGCGCCCTGCAGTGCTGTTTTAAAGCACTGTGTCAGACCTGATCTCATTTTGACAAGCTTGCAGTGCACGTGTACGCACACACACACACACGCACACACACAAGCACGCACACACACACACACACACACACACACACACACACACATACCCATTACATTACATTACATTATAGGTTCTTAGCAGACGCTCTTATCCAGAGCGACTTACAACAAGTGCATTACAAAACTCAGAGACAAGCGCTTTACAACATTCCTGCAAGAGAGCTACAATAGGTATAACTTTGCTTAGGTATAAGTGTGAATTGTACACCCTATTATTTTTTTTTTATTTTTTTTTATTTTTTATTTTAGAAAAGAAAATGTTAGAGGGTAGTGGGGGGTGATGAGGTGAGATGTAGCTTGAAGAGGTGAGTCTTCAGTCTACGTTTGAAGACGGCCAGGGTCTCTGCTGTTCTGACTTGCACAGGAAGGTCATTCCACCACCGTGGGGCTAGAACAGACAGGAGGCGTGACCGGGTGCTGGTGCGAGCCGGGGCAGGGACCAGGCGACATGTGGCAGCAGAACGGAGAGGTCTAGCTGGGGTGTAGGGTCTGATGAGTTGACGTAGATAGGGAGGGGCTGACCCCCTGGCTGCTTTGAAGGCAAGCACTAATGTTTTAAATTTGATGCGAGCCATCACGGGAGCCAGTGGAGGGTGGTGAGCAGGGGGTAACGTGGGAATGTCTGGGGAGGTTGAAGACCAGACGCGCTGCTGCGTTCTGGATGAGTTGCAGGGGTCTGATAGATGATGCTGGGAGGCCAGCAAGCAGGAGTTACAGTAGTCCAGGCGGGACAGGACCACTGCCTGGACGAGGAGTTGGGTCGAGTAAGTTGTGAGGAAGGGGCGGATCCTCCGGATGTTATACAGGAAGAACCTGCATGAACGTGTCACTGCTGAAATGTGCTCGGTGAGGGACAGTCTGTTGTCCATCACCACGCCAAGGTTTCTAGTTGAGGGTGATGGTGTGAGGATGGTATTACCTAGGGAGATAGAGAGATCAGAGAGAGGGGAGTTAAGAGCCGGAATATAAATGAGCTCTGTCTTACCTGGATTGAGCTTGAGATGGTGGCGGACCATCCAGCTCTGAATATCACTCAGGCAGGCAGTGATGCGGGCTGAGACCTGTGTGTCAGAGGGTGGGAAGGAGAGAAACAGTTGTGTGTCATCAGCATAGCAATGGTAAGACATACCATGAGCTGTGATGACAGGGCCAAGGGACTGGGTGTAGAGAGAGAGAGGAGAGGACCAAGGACCGAGCCCTGTGGGACTCCGGTGATGAGGGGGTGTGGCGCAGATACTTTACCAGCCCAGGCTACCTGGAAGGAGCGATCTGAGAGGTAAGACTCAATCCAATTGAGGACTGTGCCACAGATCCCCATTGCAGATAGGGAGGACAGGAGGGTGGGGTGGTCGACTGTGTCGAAGGCTGCCGATAGGTCCAGAAGTAATAAGACGGAGGAGAGGGAGGCTGCTCGGGCTGCGTGGAGAGCTTCGTTGACAGAGAGGAGTGCGGTCTCTGTCGAGTGGCCTGGTCTGAATCCAGACTGATGGGGATCGAGGAGCTCATTCTGTGAAAGAAACACAGAGAGTTGATTTGATGCAGCACGTTCAATGGTTTTTGACAGAAATGGAAGGAGAGATACCGGTCTGTAGTTCCCAATGATGGAGGGGTCTAGTGTGGTCTTTTTCAGGAGGGGGGAGATGAGGGCCTTCTTGAAGGTTGACGGGAAGCAGCCGGATGTCAGGGAGGAGTTAACCAGGGAGGTGATGAATGGGAGAATCTCGGGTGAGATTGCCTGGAGGAGTGGTGAGGGAATGGGGTCAAGGGCACAGGTTGTGGGGCGATGGGAAAGTAGGAGTTGTGAAACCTCAGAATCGGTGAGGGGAGAGAAGTCGGAGAAACAAGGGGAAATGGTGAGGGAGGGGGAGAGTACAGGTTGAGGGGTGGGGAGTTGGGAGCCAGTGACCGTAAGCAGAGGAGTGGAGAGACAAGGGGAGGGGAGCATAGGGTGAGGTGGAGTGCAGAAGGAGTTGCGGATGACTGCAATCTTCTCGTCAAAGAAGGTTGCAAAGTCGTCAGCAGTGAGCGAGGACTGAGGGCGTGCAGATGGCTGGCTGAGGAGAGAGGAAAAGACAGAAAACACACACACATACTCCCACGCACACTCACAAGCGCGCACGCACGCACACACACACACACACATACTCGCACGCACACACACATACTCGCATGCACACTCACAAGCGCGCACACACACATGCGCGCACACACACACACACATACTCGCACGCACACACACATACTCGCATGCACACTCACAAGCGCGCACACACACATGCGCACACACACACACACACACACACCCTCGTAGTCTGGGCCTGCCTTGGAATGGGTGCTGGCTTCTGGATAATTTTAGCCCGTGTGTTTGGAAGCTTCTGATCACACCCCAACACGCCCGCAGGGTGTCAAACTCCCAAAAAAAAGACCCAGCCCATCCCTTTATTTCAGTGTCCAATTTAATGTTCAGCTCCTTTTTTGGAATCCTGTTGTTCTTCAGACTAGTTTTAAGCAGGACATTTGCAGCACATGGGTCTTTACAAATCATGATGAGAACGGGTGAGTGGAGATTTCTGTACTGGCTGCTGGACCCAACTCACCCCCCCCCCCCACACCAAACCCCCCCTCCTATTTGTGCAGTTTTGCAGTTCCTGAATGTTACTTTATTCGGCTCTCTGTGAAAAACAGAATCTCTCTCACTCTGGGTCTGTTCTGCAGTCTACGACAGTCACTATTTACAGCACACTTTATTATTATAATAGTTTTTTTTTACAGTAAACCATTTTATTTCTGATAACAGAATGTTAACTCATCCCAACGATATTTACTGTGGAAAATGTAAGATTGGCCAAAACACCCAGAACATCACGCTCACGGTTAATGGTGGTGGTTTTTTTTTTTTGTGTGTTGGAGAGTCAGAGATCAAATATGATTAATACTGCACACTTAATCAGGGCTTTAGTCATGACAATAAGACAAAATCACACCACGCTGAAGATCTAACCCAATGAGAATCCAGTTCGAGCTTTAAAATCACAGCACGCTGAAGATCTAACCCAATGAGAATCCAGTTCGAGCTTTAAAATCACAGCACTCTGAAGATCTAACCCAATGAGAATCCAGTTCGAGCTTTAAAATCACAGCACTCTGAAGATCTAACCCAATGAGAATCCAGTTGGAGCTGTCGAAGGTGTTTTTTTTTTTTTTTTCTTTTGTTTCTGTCCTTCGGGTGGTTTTTGTTTGCCGTTGCTCGCGCGTGAACGCACTTCCTGCTCGTTTGTGAGCCGCTTCCTGCTCTGTCATGCGTGTGGATGGCGGCTCGTGCAGTTTGTGCTTCTCGCAGTTCTGGGTCATTCGAGGCGGGTTGTTTAATTGCTTAATTGAGCCTGTCGAAGCCGTCCGCCCAGCCAGGTTTTCTGTAGTGCCCGTGACCTCACTGCCTCTGGCTCCGCCCCCCTGGCACTGCCCGTCTCCTCACCTCTCTCCTTCAGTCTCTCGCTCTGTCCTTTATTTCATATTCCTTCTTCATTCCTTTCAGTCGTTCCTCTCTGTTCCTGCTCTCTCTCTCTTCCTCCCCCTCACACATCCCTCCTCTCCCTCTCTCGTTCTCCCTCCCTCTGTCACCTTGTCTCTCCTTCTCCTCCTCCCCCTCTCTTCTCTCCCTCTCTCCTCCTCCTCTCCTCTCTCCCTCTCTCCTCCTCCTCTCTCTCTCCCTCTCCCTCTCTCCTCCCCCTCTCCTCTCCCCCTCTCCTCTCTCCTCCTCCTCTCTCCCTCTCCCTCTCTCCTACACCACGCTCTCCTCCAGCTCGTCGTTGGCGGCGTTGTTGGCATTGTGGGCGGGGCCTGTGGCGCAGGTGTCGTAGGTGCGCTGGTGTTCCTGCGCATGCGCGCCGCTGTCGCCGCTGGCCATGCTGGTTGCCGAGCCGCACGGGACCAGCATGCTTTGCAGCGAGGGGCTCTGCCTGGTCCACATGCCCAGCCGCTTGCCGTAGCCGTAGCAGGTCGTCGTGGCGACCTCGCCCATGTCGAACGAGCAGCTGCGGTTGGACCGCAGCGGGCCGGGGTCGGGGAGGGCGGGGCCTGCTGTGGCTCCGCCCCTCGGCGGTCCTGCTCTGCGCAGCTTGCTGGGGAGGGTGGCGGAGGCGTGGGCGGGGTAGTACAGAGTCACGCGCTCGCTCTCGGGGGAGTAGGGAGGGAACCGCCGCCCGGCCCCGCCCCCGGCCCCGCCCCTGTCGGGCGGGTCAGACAGGTCTTTGGGCGTGGTCTGCATGGGTTTGTGCTTGTTTTTGGGCAGGACCAGCGTCATGACCGCGCCCTCCCCGTTAGTCTGCGAGTAAACGCTCGTCCCCTTGGCGGGGAGGGGAGGCCCCGCCCCCTCCACGTCCCCCTCCCCGACTCCGCCCCCGTGTCTAGTGCCGCGGTCGCCGTGACTACCGCAGACCCACTGCTGCTGATGGTGCCGGACCATGGTCGCCACGGTGAACACCAGCAGCATCACCACCACGGCCCCGCCCACCAGCACGCTGAGGGCCCCGCCCAGGAAGTGGGCGTGGAGCGTGCGGCAGTGCGGGAAGTCGTCCTTGGTGCTGAAGGCGGCGCAGCCCAGCACGCGCGTGCTGGAGAGGGAGGCCGCGCCCTGGTCGAACACCGCCAGCACGCACAGGCTGTAGTCCGCCGCAGACACCAGGTTCTTCAGCTGGAAACTGCTGCTGCTGGGGGGCAGGATCCTGGGGGGGGGGGGGGGTGAGGGGATGAGAGAGAGGGGCAGAGAGAGGGGGGGAGAGAGAAGTAAAGCAGTACAGAGGTTAACTCCATTGGAATACAGCTGCCTGATGTCGGTATATTATTACACATTTTGTGATAATCATTATAATTATTGTGAAATGAAGCCAGATTCAGTACAGTGCCATGTTGGGAAGCGGTGCATGCTGGGAAGGGCTGTGGTACACTAGTGAGACTGCAGTTACTCTCTCTCTGCATCGTCTACTGAAGCAGCCTGTGAAACTGCTGCTGTAGTGACTCAGACTGAACCTGCAGCGCTATGAGGAGAGCACAAGATGGAGGTGCTGCTTTTCTCTCTTCTTCTCTTCCTGTCACCTGAAACCGCTGCCGTTCTCCTGGGGGGGGGGGGGGGCGGGGGGGGGTGGGGGCGGGGGGTAGAGCGCAGAGGAGCTCTCACCCTCCTCCCGACCGGCCGACCGGCGTTTCGTTTCCCTGTCCGGTCCCCGTGTCACCGCTGGGTCAGGAGCGGCCTTCACCCGCGGGAAGCTGCCACAGGAGGCGCTGTTCTGCGGGGCATTGGGGTGTCGGTAGGGGGCAGAAACAGCCTGGAGGCCTGGAGGGGAGGGTGGTGGGGTTTACAGGGGCTGTGCTACACGCCCCCCCCCACCCCCCGGGCGGTAATGGGTCCGGCTATGTAATGAGCCGTGTGAATCACACGCCCACGCGCTCCCTGAACACACGGACATCATCACGCGCCAGCACTTCCTGTGCGGGCATCATCACTTCCTGTTATCACCCTCATCGCATCATTAAGAGAGACCTGAGCCTGCAGCCAAAATCCCTGAGACACAGACACACACACGCGCACACACACACACACACACAGTCTCTCTCTCCCTGTGTATTTTAGCGCTCTCTCTCTCTCTCTCTCCCCCTCCCTTTACCTGTCTCATTCCTCCCCCTCTCTCTCCCGCTACCCCTCTCATTTCCCTCTTTCCCTAGATCTCTCTGCTCCTTTCATTCCCCATTCCCCCCTCTCCCTCCCTCTACCCCTCTCATTCCCCTCTCTCCCCATTCCCCCTCTCCCTCCACCCCTCTCATTCCCTGTCTATCTCCCATTCACCGTCTCTTCTTCCCCTCACATTCTCCCCCTCTCTTTCCCTCAACCTCTCTCATTCCCCCTATCCTTTCTTTTTCTCCCCTCTCCATCCCTCTGTTTTCCCTCACTCTCTCCCTGCATCCATCCTCTTGCTCTTCCCCCGGTTGTTGAAATGAGCGGAGCTGGTGTTTACTGTGGCAGTAGTATATAGCGTGCGAGGCTTTATTCCTTCCCCAGCCCTAAATCCAGTGTTTTTACAGCCCTGTCATGCAAACCCCGTCTTCAGGTGCACCATTAATTATTACCGGCATAAAAAAATACAACTCCCATCAAGTGTTTCACCAGCATCTCATACCAGCAAACATAAAAAACTGCAGGGAATTATGGGAGTCTGAGGCAAGTGAAAGGCTTAAATCAGTGTGCCTTTCAAAATGGAGTTTAAATGATAGGAACGTTGTACGGACGTCCCAAATTAATTGATTGACAGAGGACAAGAACCTGTCTGCGTATGTCTGTATGACTGATTCAGAAATATCATCCCAGTCTTCAGGAGCATAAATTGATGTACACATTCTTAAGCGGGATATGACCATTTCAGACCCAATGGGAAAAGTGTTCTCAGGTCATTGTCTGATCTGTGGGAGGGCCCTGAGGTCATTGGCATTAATAATGTAGTTAACATGAATTAATGATGTGCAAATACATTACTTTTCTGCAGTCAGTATTTAACAGCTACATTAGTTAATGCCTTAGTTCATGTGACCTTATAGTGAAGTGTTTTCCGTATCCTGTTATAAGACATGATGTTATGACATCTGCTGTAAAACATGTTTTTTTTCTGGGGGGGGGGTTAGTTTTGTCTTAATCACCCAATGGAAGAGGCCAGAGCAGGTGATTGACGGCCAGAGCAGCCCAGTATGAGTAACGGTGCGTCCTCACCCTGATCATTGGGCAGGGCGACAGGCAGCTCCTGAAATTCTCCTCCGTTTGCCTTCTAAAAGTAATGACTGCTAAAGTTTCCTGCTGGTCTCGTTTCTCTGCCCCTGTGCTCTGTGTGCTGGGGCGGGGGGGGGGGGGGCGCTTGGTCCTTCCATCTTTCTCTCTCCTCTTTCTCCTCTGCCCCCTTATCCTCTTTCTTTTCTCCCCTTCCCTCTCTCTCTTCCCCCTCCTCCCCCTCTAAATTAAGGGCTTTATAAGCTTGGCAGGTTTTTAACATACGTATCGATTTGTACACGAGTTAACAACAGAAAACAATGAATAGTAATCAAGAAGCAAAGCTACAGTGTGAGTGATGGCAGCAGTAGGTATTAATAGAGAATAATAATGGGGAATGTGCCACATGACGGTTAATGGGGATAATGGGCCATTGTGGCTGCTCTGCCGATGGCAGATAGCGAGCTGTTCTACAGCCTCATTTGTGAGATCCCTTCCTCCTCCGGGGATTCATTCTGTTTGTCTAGTTTCTGGCAGGTTTGGAAAGTTTGCGCGTAGTGTTCTGAGTTTTGGGGAAAATAATTCTCTAATTTGTTTACATTTCTCACATTTAATGAGGAAGCATGGCTCTGTCTCCATCCACTCTTTTGTTGCTGTGGGAACACAGACTCTCTCCTCCTCCCTGGGTACCCAGGTCTGCCTGTGTCCACCTGTCTCTGTCTCTGTCACTGAGTCTGTACTTCAGTGTCTTTCTCGATCTGCAGCTTTTCACTAATCAGCTAATCTGCCACAATGGTCTTTTGTTTAAGGGTCAAACAGCACAGCAGTTAGTTTTACGTATTTGTGTCAGATTTTTTCCCCTGTGCATGAAATAATAGAGTTTGTGTTTTGGCATAATTTAGTTGAATCTGACTGGTATTGATGGTATGTAGCTGTTGTGAGGCTGGGTGGTGTTAGAGGGGGTTTGTGAGCTGAGCCTCTGGACCGGCTGGCTGAGGGGGCTCTTCTCTGGGCTCAGCTCTTGGCATTTCAGGGTCTCCTAATGGCATAAGGGGTGGTCGCTGTGTTTTGTTTGAGTCCAGAATTGAATGGCTCTTTTTTTTGGATGTTAATGAGTCGTGGATATCGGCCTAATTCTGCTCTGCATGCGTCGTTTCCTGTTCTTCTGCACAGAGTGGATATTTCCATAGGTCACTACATGCATGGTTTCCAGCTGGTCTTTGTTCCAATTTGCAAGTGGACAAGTGGACAGCACACTTTACTGCTTTATAGTGCATTTGCTTCACTTCCTGATTCGTCAGCCAGATCCTAATTTGGTAACTATCTTAATTTGCCTGTATGCCCTGCAAGCTCTCTTTTAGTTGGCTCACTAGTAAGCTCACTGAACACTGAAGAGCTTATTCTTAATCCTAAGTATGTGTAATTTGTCGTGTGTTCTTTATTTATTTTTTTGTCCCTTGTGTAAAATGATGTGTGATTTCCTGAGTGCTGGATCTTTTGTGTAAAATCCTTGCTGCTTGTCTATTTAAGGTTTACTGCCAGGGCCCAGGTCTTGCAGTAGTGCTCCAGCGAGTGTAGATTCAGCTGCAGGCCGAACCCTAGAGCACAGAGCAAACTCTATATTTCTTTAGTGAGTGAACGGAGACCTCGGGCAGCTGATTGGTCCAGCTTTGTGGAGCTTTCAGGTGATTTGTTTATAGCAGCAGCCCTGTCTCATTCCACACCCTAGCCCGATGGATTTGGTTTATTCCTCCCAAGTTTAATTACAAATCATTGGCCTTTACCTTTACATCTCTCTCTCTCTCTCTTCCTCTGCCTTTTTTCCATTCCAGAATGCTTTGTTAGTATGACATGACTATACGCTACTGCTGCTTATCTAAGCAAAGCAGAGAGCCTGTTTTGCTGGCTTGCTCTCCCTTTCTCCACAGCATCGAGTGCATTTCTAAAGCATGTCATACAGGCGTGTGCGTGTGCGTGTGCGTGTGCGTGTGCGTGTGCGTGGCGCGCTGTGTGTGTTTTTCACATCCTGCCGCTGCAGGGAAAGGATGTGAAATATTTCTGGGTGTGCCCCCTGTTCTGTTGTGTCAGGGGTAATGGGCTGGAGGAGATTCGCGCACAGCTGTGTTAGGATGGCGGAGAACGCGCCGGGGTGCTGACATCACACCCACTGGGGATACGAGCGAATCAAAACGCGTCAATTCACAGCTGTTTATTTTAATATGCATGATTCGCCTTAATATGCGTGAAATGGTAAATATGAAATATCGACACTGTACACAAATGATTGCTCATACAGACTTCATGCGTAGTTTACAGCAGACTTGGCGCAGGATTACTTCCGCCTGACAGTACGTTTAATTCAGCTCAGCAGCTGATCTGTGTCCGTTCCATTTCTTATCGCTGCGGTCCAGCTGATCAGAGCAGCTGATTGGATGAGAGCTCGCTCAGGCGCATCCTGGCTAAACACACACAGTGTGACGATGGCATCCATTAGAGGTGCTAAATCTCTCCCTCTCTATCTTTATCTGTATCTCTCACTCTTTCACTCTGTTTTTCAGTGAGTTCTGTCATGTGTTAGCTGTATTGTTTATTCTCTTAGTTCAGAGTAAGCTCGGTCAGTGTGCTGGTTTCTGTGGCTGTGTGGTTGTTATTCTGCTGTAGTTCAGCAGTGAAGCAGACGGTCAGTGCGCTGGTTTGTGTGTCAGTGTTGGTTAGGCTGTATTGTGTTATTCTGCTGTAGTTCAGCAGTGAAGCAGACGGTCAGTGCGCTGGTTTGTGTGTCAATGTTGGTTAGGCTGTATTCTGCTGTAGTTCAGCAGTGAGGCAGTCGGTCAGTGTGCTGGTTTCTGTGTGTCAGGTGGTTAGGCTGTATTGTGCTGTAGTTCAGCAGTGAGGCAGTCGGTCAGTGCGCTGGTTTCTGTGTCAGTGTTGACTGAAGGGGGCGGAGCTTCACTCTTACCTGTACATGAGGGTCTCGTCGGCCGTGCTGTTGTACTGTATCTGGTACATCCAGGGCAGGTAATCCAGCGACGCCCCGCCCAGGTACCAGCGCACCTGCGCGGTGGTGGCGGTGACCTCCAGCACCCCGACCCGGCCCCCGGCGGCTCCGCCCGGCCCCGCCTCCTCGCCCGCCGTCCCGTTCCCCAGCCCGCCGGCCCCGCCCCTCCCCGCGCTGATGTCGGAGGGCTCGCGCTCGCGGGGCGGGGGGGCGCTGCGGTTGCCGTGGTGATGCGGCAGCGGGACGACGTGCAGCCGGACGGCGGCGCTGGCCTCGCCGGCCGCGTTGACGGCGATGCAGGCGTAGGCGCCGTCGTCCCGCGGCCGGGCCACCAGCACGTCCAGCGTCCCGTTGCCGTGCACCCGCACCCGGCTGGAGTTGGCCACCACGCGGTCGCCGGGGGCGACCCAGTGCACCAGCGGGGGCGGGTCCCCCAGGGCGCGGCAGCGCAGCGTGGCCCGCTGGCCCTCCAGGACCCAGAGGAGCGGCGTGTGGCGGGAGATCAGCGGCGGCTCGCAGGCCAGCTCCGCCTCCGCCAGCGCCCAGAAGTAGCGGCCGGCCAGGTGCGCGGGCGTGGCGCACGTCTCCATGGCGTCGGCGCGGCTCAGCCGCCGCAGCCACAGCAGCTGGCAGTTGCAGTGCAGCGGGTTCCCGCCGAAGCTCAGCCCGCTGACGGGCGGCTGGGGGGCGGGGCCCGGGGGCAGCGTGCGCAGCCGGTTGGACGTGACGTCCAGGCGGCCCAGCCGGGCCAGGTCGCGGAAGGCGCCCGCGGGGATGCGCTCGATCAGGTTGTGGTCCAGGTTGAGCGTGTGCAGGCTGGCCATGCTGCGCAGCGCGCTCCACGGCGCCTCCCGCAGGTTGTTGTAGGACAGGTCCAGGTCCTCCAGCGTGGGCAGGAAGTGGGCGAAGGCGTGGGGCGCGATGGCGCTCAGCTGGTTGTTGTTGAGGATGAGGTGCTGCAGGTTGGGCAGCCCCGCCAGGTCCCGCGGGCCCACGCCCGTCAGCCGGTTGGCGTCCAGGTGCAGCGAGCGCAGGCTCTCCAGGTCGGAGAAGGCCAGGGGGCGGAGCCTGTGCAGCGTGTTGCGGGACAGCGTCAGGTCCACCAGGCCGCTCATGTTGGAGAAGTCGGAGGCGCCCAGCTCCGGGATGAAGTTGTCGGCGAGCCGGAGCTCCACGGTGCGCCGGTCGATGTCTGGCGGGACGAAGAGGAGGCCCTTGTTCACGCAGAGCGTGCTGAGGGACTCCGACAGGTTTCGGCACACGCAGTGGGACGGGCACATGGACACCACGCCCCACGTCTCGCCCCCCGAAACGGGCGGGGCCAGCAGGGACACGCCCCCCAGCAGGACCAGCCACAGCAGGGCCCCGGAGGGGGGCGGAGCCTCATGCGCGCTGACCCAGCGGGAGCGGGCGGGGTGAAGTTTGGAGGGGCGCGTCTGTCTCGGGGTGGGACGATGGGGTGTTTTGGGGTGTGGGGGGCATGTTGAGTTTCCGGAGGGGCGCGTCTGTCTCGGGGCAGGCTCAGGCGGTGGGGAATTGGGCATGGTAGTCCTGGGAATCCACAGACCTGGGGGGTAAAAGCAGATTTGGCGTTTTTAATTTGTGAGAAGCAGGAAGCTGAGCGGTGCGGGAAGACATTGTGCTGTATCAGCGAGTTTAAACTCGCGTGCAGCTCTGAACCGCACGTTAAGCACTCACACACTCACTCACACACACACACACACACACACACACACACACACACACACTCTCACACACACACACACACTCTCACACACACACACACACACACACACACACACACACACACTCACACACACACACACTCACACACACACATCATTTCTGGGACTGCACACACACACACACATCATTTCTGGGACTGCACACACACACAAACACATCGTTTCTGGGACTGCACACACACACAGACTGGGCTCATACAATGTAATGCAGTGTCACACACACACATACATGCACACACACATGGTATGGTACACAGACACAGACACACATTGTACGGTACACACACACACAGGTGAGTCATTAGGTTTCCTGATGCTCAGTCAGCCTGTTCTTGTATTCCACTGTCATGCTCATCTACCTGGGAGTGTGTGTGCATGCTGTACTATGTGTGTGCGCACTGTATTGTGTGTACCGTACCGTGTGTCTGTGTGCACTGTGTATGTGTATACTGTACTGCGTGAGTGTGTGCGTGTGCCTGTGTGTGCACGTCGTACAGTGTGTGTGTGTGTGTGTGTGTGTGTGTGTAATTGTGCTGTACAGTTTGCCTGTACGTGTGTGTTGGTGTGTGTGTGTGTGTGTGTAATTGTGCTGTACAGTTTGCCTGTACGTGTGTGTGTGTGTGTGTGTGTTGTACCTTGTGGGCAGGCTGTAGGACAGTATCAGCTCCACATGGCAGCAGGCTCCTCTGTAGGGGGGGGTGGGGTTAATGCAGGAATCGTGTCTCCCCCTATGGGTTCCGTACATCCATGGAGAAGTCAGGCTTCCTCATTTACAGCTGCAGGAATCTGGGTCAGAAAGCACAGAACCTGCTCTGGTGTTTTTTCTTGCGGTAAGAGTGACCTTCTGAAACCTGCCTGGCGAGCGGTGCATCGTGGGATAGCGTTAATCCTCCTCTGAAGGAATGCGAGGTTGTGTGCTCCGCAGCTGCTTCAGGAGGGCAGCGCCTCCCTAATCCAGTCCAGACCCACACCGGCGGGATTAGCGGCTGAGCGCCTTCTCCGGATCGACGCGGCGCGGGCCGGCAGATCCCTCGCTTTCTCTCCTCCGCTGCACCCCCTTCCTCATCCCTCCGTTCTCTCCCTCTGTCTCTGCTCCTCTCTGTGGCCGGCGGAAGTGAAGTCTCTTATTCCTTTGTCCCCTGGCCCAGTCTCGCTCTGCCCGTCTGTGCCCGTCTGTGCCCGAGCGGCGCCACGCTCCTCTCCGCTCGCCCGCTCCTCCCCCCCCAGCCCTCTCCCTGCCACTCAGAGCAGCGGGGCGGGGTGCAGCTCTGCCAAAACAAACAGATGGAGGAGGAGTCTCCCCGGGACAGGCACTCACAGCTCAGCGCTGAGCGGGAAGGGGTTTCTCTCAGTCTCTCCCCGCCTCTGATTGGTCAGATTCTCCCAGGCTGTAATTGGGTAGTTTCCCCCTGGCTCTTATAGGGTGGTTTCTCTCAGGCTGTGATTGGGCAGTTTCCTCTGGCTCTTATAGGATGGTTTCTCCTGGGCTCTGACTGGTCAGTTACTCCTGGGCTCTGACTGGTCAGTTTCTCCTGGGCTCTGATTGGATGGTTTCTCCTAGGCTGTGATTGGATGGTTTCTCCCAGGCTGTGATTGGACGGTTTCTCTCTGGCTCTGATTGGACGGTTTCTCTCTGGCTCTGATAGGACGGTTTCTCTCTGGCTCTGTTTGGACGGTTTCTCCCGGGCTCTGGAAGGATGGTTTTTCCTAGGTTCTGATAGGCTGGTTTCTCCTGGCCTTTGATTGGACGGTTTTCCCCAGGCTCTGATAGGACTGTTTCTCCCGGGCTCTGATAGGACTGTTTCTCCCGGGCTCTGATAGGACTGTTTCCCCAGGCTCTGATTGGACGGTTTCTCCCGGGCTCTGTTTGGACTGTGTTCATGGGGGTGCCCTCTGTATTTGGTGAGCTGGGTTGCAATTCAGCTCTTCACCCCAAAGGAGGAAACCCCAGTGCCTCAGTCTGGACTCGAGCCCGTGCACCCCCTCTCAGCGCTGGTACAGTTTGCTGGTCAGGAGCCCCTGCCGCTGATGTTGATGGTCAGGGGTTTGGGATCTCTCTCTGCGAGGCAGATGGGCCCCGTTGAGCCCCTCCTGCCCGTCCTGCCAGGGACCCGAAAATCCGCCACAGCGCGTCTACTGCTGCCGGTCAACCGTCGTCACCCCCACCCCCCCCCGTCCCGTCAGTGCATCCCTGTGCGACTGGATTCCCCTCCTCTTCCTGCGCACTCTCTCTGTCTCTCTCTCTCCGCCTCGCCGTCCTCCTGTGGAGTTCTGGGATAGCGGCGGAGACGCCTGCGTGCAGCTCTATGAAGGTGTCGTTGCTGTGTTCGTGTTCCGACGGGCTGCTCTTCCTCCTGCGAGCGCGGCCATCTCTCCCTCGCTCCGTGCCCCGAGACAGCTGCTCCTCCTCCTCTCCGCCGATCTGTCCATCCCTCTCGCGCACAGACGCAGAGAAGCAGGAGCTGGGAATTCAGTTGGGGGGGGGGGAGGAGGAGGGGGGCGAGTGGGGGGGTGGGGGCGGGGGACGGTCTGCTTGTCTCTCTGGGGATTCCTCTCCTTTCTCTCCTTCCTCTGCTTCTTCGATCACCAGCGTGTCTCTGCTCCCTGTTCTCTGTGGCCAGCGAGGCTGAGATGAGCGTTTGCTGCAGAAAAAGAGAGAGAGAGAGAGAGAGAGAGAGCACAAACAAGGGAGAGAGCGAGAGAGAGAGAGAGAGAGTGCAAGCGAGGGAGAGAGCGAGCGTGAGAGAGCGAGAGAGAGAGAGAGCACAAACAAGGGAGAGAGCGAGCGTGAGAGAGAGAGAGTGCAAGCGAGGGAGAGAGCGAGGGAGAGGGAGAGAGAGAGAGACTGCAATGTCTGCTCTACCCAGAGCGTGAGCGAGAACGGGAGGGAGAGGGAGGGAGGCGGAGAGACACTGAGGGAGGGAACAGGGGGAGAGTGTGAAGGAGAGAGTGGGAGGGAAAGAAAGGGGAGGAGAGAATGGAGAGAGACTAAAACAGTGCTGGCTTGTGAGAGGAGAGGTGGAGAGGGAGAGGAGAGAAGGGAGCTGAAAGAGACGTGAGTGAGTGAGTGAGTGAGTGAGTGAGTGAGTGAGTGAGTGAGTGAGTGAGTGAGTGAGTGAGTGAGTGAGTGAGTGAGTGAGTGAGTGAGTGAGTGAGTGAGTGAGTGAGTGAGTGAGTGAGTGAGTGAGTGAGTGAGTGAGTGAGTGAGTGAGTGAGTGAGTGAGTGAGTGAGTGAGTGAGTGAGTGCTGTTCATGGGTGTGAGTCATTCATTCTGAACTAGAAATAGAACTAGAAATGGAGCAAGGCACACGTGCGCTCGCACGCACACGCAAACGCTCATACAGACACACACACACACACTCCATTAGACCTGTGCATACGTGTACATACAATATCTTATGAAAAATTCAGACCATCGGTGTATTATAATCAGAGTGCAGAGCAAGCCTGTGATTGGACAGTGTGCAGAGCAAGCCTGTGATTGGACAATGTGCAGAGAAAGCCTGTGATTGGACAGTGTGCAGAGCAAGCCTGTGATTGGACAGTGTGCCGAGCAAGCTTGTTGTCAGACAGTGTGTATTCTTTTCAGGACCAAGGACAGCAACTGTGTCGCTTCTAACTGTTTTGGGCCCCACTAACACTGCATCGTCCTCACCGCTGCCGTGCAGCTAAATTCCCTGCAGCTGATCCAGGACCAGCCTGGGGGGCTCGGTCTGGCCTGTGACACGTGTGTGGCAGGTCCGTTGCCGTGGCGCTGAGCCATGGGAGCCGCTGGAATAAAGGGGGAGATTGATTTGTCTGAGAGCTGTCTGAGCATGCTCAGTGAGACCTGGGAGGGGGGGGGGAGCAGAGGGATGAATACTGATGGAGTGCTGGGGGGAGAGAGGGCTGGGGGGAGAACTGTCTCCTTTCACAAGTACTGCCTCAGGGGAAGGAGAAGAGAGCGAGTGACAGAGAGAGGGGAAGAGGTGGGGAAAGCTGGAGGGTAGGAGGGAGAAGGCGAGGGAGAGTGAGAGGGGGATGAAGAGGCTGGGGAGAGACAGGGAGGGAAGAAGGGAGAGGGGGATAAAGAGGTTGTATGTTTGTGTTGGCAGTGCTTGTCAGACAGACGGATGCTCCCTCACCCTGCTGCCAAACAGCCATTAAAACTCCACCATTACACCACTGCCCCCCTGCAGTTACTGTGTGTGTGAGTGTGTGAACACTCTGTCCCCCTGCAGTTACTGTGTGTGTGAGTGTGTGAGTGTGTGTGTGTGAGTGTGTGAGTGAGTGAGTGAGTGTGTACGTTTTGGCAACAAGACAGGGCAACAAGCAGAACTGAGGGAGAGGGGGGGGATCAAATTTGAACTTTATTACTTATTTACTTTTAAACCATTTTAATGTTTGTTTTATTTTTATTTATCACTTCCTCTCTGCCTCTCTTTCTCTTTCTTTTTTAAAAAACATTCATTTACTTTTGTGTGGATTTAATATTGGTGTTCTATGGGTATCTGTTATTATTAATGAAGAGAAATTAAGTCTCTCTCTCCCTCTCTCTCTCTCTCTCTCTCTCTCTCTCCCCCCTCCTCCCCCCCGATCCCCCCTCCCTCTGCAGACAAATATCCCCTTCCTGCAGAACGTGCTGAGTAATGACCAGTTCCTCTACGGGACGGTGGACACCCAGTTCATCGATGAGAACCAGGACCTCTTCATCCTGAAGCCGGTCCAGAACCGAGCCCAGAGGCTGCTGCACTACCTGGGTGTGTGAGGCGGTTCTGAATCAGGGTTCTGAGGGTTTCAGAAGTGGTTTTGGGGCGGGTTCTGAGCTGGTTCTGAGGGCGGTTCTCAGGCGGGTTCTGAGCTGGTTCTCAGGCGGGTTCTGAGCTGGTTCTGAGGGCGGTTCTCAGGTGGGTTCTGAGCTGGTTCTCAGGCGGGTTCTGAGCTGGTTCTGAGGGCGGTTCTCAGGTGGGTTCTGAGCTGGTTCTCAGGCGGGTTCTGAGCTGGTTCTGAGGGCGGTTCTCAGGCGGGTTCTGAGCGGGTTCTGAGGGCGGTTCTCAGGCGGGTTCTGAGCTGGTTCTGAGGGCGGTTCTCAGGCGGGTTCTGAGCTGGTTCTGAGGGCGGTTCTCAGGCGGGTTCTGAGCTGGTTCTCAGGCGGGTTCTGAGCTGGTTCTCAGGTGGGTTCTGAGCTGGTTCTGAGGGCGGTTCTCAGGCGGGTTCTGAGCGGGTTCTGAGGGCGGTTCTCAGGCGGGTTCTGAGCTGGTTCTGTCCCCGGGCTCAGGAGCAGCAGCTCTACTGTAGCGGGAGGAGTGAATAATGGCGGTGTTTCGCCTGGCGGTGGATGAGCAGCTGGGTCCTCTGGCCTCATTTCCTCTGCATTTCCTGTCACGCATCGACTTATAACTGCTTTATCAATAGACCAAGTGGCCATGAAATGCACATCACAAAAAATGCTCTCACACACACACACACGCATGCACGCACCCATACACACACAGATGCATGCACACACACCCACACACACACAAACCGATATGGGTGCTTCTGTTCCTCCTTTCCCTGTAGGATTGTGAATTTATGCCATTCCTCACTGACATTAAATTGGGCAACAAATGAAATAGGGCATCAGCTGAAATGAATTGATTATGCAAAGCTGGCAATATTTTCTCCCCCCTCCCCCCTCTCAGATTCCAATTTTAAAAATGCTGTATTGGTGTGAAATTCACTTTTAAATATTGCTGAAGCATACATCCAGAAATACACGAGAACAGGAATGTGCATCAATCAGAGTAATTGCTATGTCATCTTGTATACAACTGTGATAACAGAAACAATAATAACAATAATGAAGAGAAAATGAAAATTAATTATAAATAAATGAAATAAAATTAATACATTTTTTGGTGCTCAACCCCGTGCGATTGGAGCTGTTGGCCCTTCTCCTATTGGATTATTGGTTTCTTCTCTTTTGTTAGGAAATAGAAGTCTTTTATAGTAAGTACAGATAATTTGTTGAAGTCGTGTTGTAATTTCTGAATATTTTCCACAATGTAGGAGGGAGCGCACCTCTCCTTTATACTGAGTGACCTCGTATAAATTCATATAAATTCTCCTTTTTGTCACCATGTATTCCGGTGTCTGCCTTTTTCAATTGCAAGTGTGTGGTCATTGAGCCTGTACTTGGTCAGGATTTGTCTCTGCTTTGTGTCTCTGATGGAGAAGAGATACTCAGATAATGTGTATTCTCTTTTTAGGGTCCAATAGCAATCTAGTAAGTATTGTGCTACGTCAGCCTAGTTATTCCAGAGATTTTGGTCTGTGTCATAACTTGGTTTACCCTGCGTTGGTGGTAAGCAGTGCTGGTATGGAGCGGGTCTGTGATTTGTGTTAGTTGGGTTAATGGGTCAGTCAGCTTCATTACCAGCTGACTGAGGGGACTCTTTTCATGACTGAGCTCTTTGGATATTCATTGCCTTAAACGGCAATGTGTCCCCTGGGGTTTGAATTGAGGTGCATCCAGAATTTTAATGCTCTTTTTTTGGATATGAATCATTAATGGATAATGGCCTAATTCTGCTCTGCATGCATTATTTGGGGGTTTTCTCTGTACGTGTAGAATTTTATTACATAAAATCCTACTTGCAGGGTCTCTATTGGATTGTTTATGCCATTTGGAATAGTTTTGCTGGCTGAGTGAACCCCATAGCCCCTTCCGTACAGCGCAATGGGCTGGATAACACTATCAAAGATTTTAACCAGATTTTAATTGGTATGTCAAAGTTTGCTTTTTATAGCAAATAGTGCTCTTTGAGCTTTTGCTTGGTACTCGCTGTCATGCTAAAGCTCAGATGCAGTAATTATCAGGCCAAGGTGGGTGTAATTTAGGGTGTTTTTTTGGCGGTGTTGCCCAGAAAACACTGGAACCAGTTTTCCAGTCATCTGGCTTTATTTTGGAAGATCATTGTTTTTGTCTTTTGTAAGTTTACTGTCAGGGCCCGGTTCTGACAGAAATCCTCCGCCAGAGCTAGGTTCTGCTGTAGCCCTTCTTCAGTGGATGACTGCAGAACCAGATCATCTGCATAGAGTAAGTCTGTGTCGTGTAGGAGGAGGCCCGGGGCTGTGCACTGCTAGCTCATTAACTCATTGACCCTAAATATCGAACCGTGTTGGTCTCAGGCTGCTACCCTGTTCATTTTAGTGTGAAGAAATCTGTTCTTTGATTGCCAATTTTCTCTCTGCATTTATTTTCTGAGTACACTGACTTAATTATATCATAAACTTTACCCCCTACACCACTTTGAAGAAATTTGTAGCACAATCCCAAATGCCAAATAGTCAAACGCTTTTTAGAAATCAATGAAGCATGCAAGGAATTATTATTTTTTGTTTGTTTGGTGGACATGTTTATTGATTGGGGTGTGTAGGGTGTAAATACGGTCGTTGGTACGATGATTTGGGTGAAATACAATTTGACTTACTCAGGATGTTGTGCTTGTTAAGAAAGGTTACAGTTATTGAATTCAGGATGCTAGCTTCTCAAAATTACTGCTTACACAAATGTCTCTGTAATTACTGGGCTCTAATTTGTCTCGACCCGTTTAAATGGGGGATATGAGCCCCCGGGTCCAGGTGTCAGGAAAGCATCCTGAACTCTCGATATCAGGTTGAATAATTTAAGCTGAGCTTCATGCATCTCTGGGGTGCTGTTTTTGAGTGTCTCGTTTTTAATCCTAGAGAGACCACGTGATTTGTCAGATTTTAGAGGCTGCAGTGTTTCGATCAGTTCTTTGTAGGAGATTGGTTTATAAAGTGGATTTTGATTATTGTTTTTAGTTTATTCCAATTTATGTAGGCATTCTTTAATCACAGTATGGGGTGCTTTTCACTGATTTTACAGTATACATTTTCAAAGTATTCTTTCCAAATAGCTCCATCGTTAATGGCTAATTCTCTTTGTTTTGCTGTGCTTAAATTGCTCCTCAAATCATTAAATTGCTTCACAAATAACTGGTTCTTTAATAGCATGTGGAGTTAATAGTTTAATATCTCTCTCTCTCTCTCTCTCTCTCTCTCTCCCTCTTCTCCCCCTCTCTCTCTCTCAGGTCATGTGATGGTGAACGGTCCTACCACTCCCATCCCGGTGAAAGCCAAGCCCTCCTCCATCGACCCTGTGATTCCCCCTGTGCCTCTGGGTAAGAGCTGCACAGTCAAACAGCCCCACTGCACAGTCAAACAGCCCCACTGCACAGTCAAACAGCCCCACTGCACAGTCAAACAGCCCCACTGCACAGTCAGACAGCCCTTACTCTACGCGGCCGCCTCTGGCCTCCCCAGTGTAGCGCTGTGACCGTACAGTGCTCTCCTGCTTCAGTGTGTGATCCAGGTCCAGCTGCACAAACGGAGACATTCAGTGCCACCCTGTCCACCGGGAGCCCTGAGGCCCGAGAGCTTTAGAGCAGGCAGCCGACCGTGGCATGTGTGTGGTGCAGTCTGCAGGGCAGCCGAGACTGAGCCAGATTCAATCCCCCCCCCCCTAAAAGGTGGGGGCTGGGTCCTGGCCTTGGCGGTTTCTCCTCTGTGGAGCCCTGCTCTGTCTGAGCTGCGGCTCTCTGCCTGTCTGAATAAAGCCCCCCCTCGCCTCCCCCCCCGTGTGTGCGCGCAGGTGAGCCTCCGGTTGGTTTCCGGGATGTGTTGCTAAGGGAGGGTCCGGAGGGGTTCGCCAAGGCCGTGCGTCGCCATGACGGCCTCCTGCTGATGGACACCACGTTTCGGGACGCCCACCAGTCCCTGCTGGCCACCCGCGTGCGCACCCACGACCTGAAAAACATCGCCCCCTTCGTCGCACACAACTTCAGCAACCTGTTCAGCGTGGAGAACTGGGGGGGTGAGGACATCCTCTGCAGTACTCTCTCTCTCTCTCTCTCTCTCTCTGTCTCTCTCTCTCTCTCTCTCTCTCTCTCTCTCTCTCTCTCTCTCTCTCTCTCTCTCTCTCTCTCTCTCTCTCTCTCTCTCTCATTCTCTCTCTCTCTGTCTTTTTCTGATTCTCTCTCTCTCTCTCCCTTTCTGTTATTTTATCTCCCTCTCTCTCTGTCTCCCTCTTTCTCTTTTTGTCTCTCCCTTTTTCTGTCCCTTTCTTTGTCTGACTCTCTTTCTCTGTGTGTCTCTCTCCCTCTCTTTCTGTTTTCCATTTCTCTTCATCTGTTTCTTAGTTTGTCCTTCAGCTCTTCCCCTCCCTCCCTCCCTCCCTCCCTCCCTCCTTCCTCTCCTCTGCAGTAGAGGAGTGAATCATGAGCCTGAAGGGCTGCTCTGAAGGCTGAATGGGCCTTTAAAGGTCTGTGTTTAGCACTGGAACAGCCTGTGCAGCCTAGCGGCTGTGCATCTCTCCATGTGAGGGGGCTAGCTCAGGTGTGTGTGTGTGTGTGTGTGTTATTCAGGTGTGTGTGTGTGTGTGTGTTATTCAGGTGTGTGTGTGTGTGTGTATGTGTGTGTGTGTGTGTGTGTGTGTGTGTGTGTGTGTGTGTGTGTATGTGTGTATGTGTGTATGTGTGTATGTGTGTATGTGTGTGTGTGTGTGTGTGTGTGTGTGTGTGTGTGTGTGTGTTTTCAGTTTTTTCCATTTTTATTTTTACAGGGACGGTGCACATTTATCAGCATTACTGTAAATGTGCCAGCGTTAGCCGAACGGCTAATTTTCCACTGATGTCCCTGGGCCTTATATCAGTAGAGTCATATGAGTATTGTACTACATAATGTTGTAGTCATTCCAGTGACCTTGGGTGTGCACTTAATGTACGTCGCTTTGGATAAAAGCCTCTGCCAAATAAATGTAATGTAATGAGTCGTGTGTAACGTGTGTGTGTGTGTGTGTGTGTGTGTGTGTGTGTGTGTGTCCGCGTGCAGGCGCTACGTTTGACGTGGCGATGCGCTTCCTGTGCGAGTGCCCGTGGCGGCGGCTGCAGGAGCTGCGGGCGCTGCTGCCCAACGTGCCCTTCCAGATGCTTCTGCGCGGCGCCAACGCCGTGGGCTACACCAACTACCCCGACAACGCCGTCTTCAAGTGAGCGCACACGAGAAGCCCCCGCACCGCACGCTCTCCGCCAAAAACACCCGCGTTCGCTCTCAAAAACACCCGCGTTCGCTCTCAAAAACACCCGCTTCGCTCAAAAACACTCACATTCGCTCTCAAAAACACCCGCATTCACTACCAAAAACACCCGCATTCGCTCTCAAAAACACCCGCATTCACTGCCAAAAACACCCGCATTCGCTCTCAAAAACACCCGCATTCACTGCCAAAAACACCCGTATTCGCTCTCAAAAACACCCGCATTCACTGCCAGACACACCCGCATTCACTGCCAGAAACACCCACATTCACTGCCAAAAACACCCGCATTCGCTCTTAAAAACACCCGCATTCACTGCCAAAAACACCCGCATTCACTGCCAAAAACCCCCGCATTCACTGCCAGAAACACCCACATTCACTGCCAAAAACACCCGCATTCACTGCCAAAAACACCCGCATTCACTGCCAAAAACACCCGCATTCACTGCCAAAAACACCTGCGTTTGCTCTCAAAAACACCCGCATTCACTGCCAAAAACACCCGCGTTCGCTCTCAAAAACACCCGCATTCACTGCCAAAAACACCCACATTCACTGCCAAAAACACCCGCATTCACTGCCAAAAACACCCGCATTCACTGCCAAAAACACCCGCATTCACTGCCAAAAACACCTACATTCTCTCCCAAAAAAACCCACATTCTCTCCCAAAAAAACCTGCATCCAGCCTGAAAACACACCACAAAACGCACACGCTCAATCTCAAATCCGCCCCCATGATCGCGTTCTCCGTGTCCCTCTCTCAGGTTCTGCGAGGTGGCTCGGGAGAACGGCATGGACATCTTCCGGGTCTTTGACTCGCTGAACTACCTTCCCAACATGCTCCTGGGCATGGAGGCGGCGGGCGCGGCCGGGGGCGTGGTCGAGGCGGCCATTTCCTACACCGGCGACGTGTCGGACCCCATGCGGCAGAAATACTCGCTGCAGTACTACCTGGAGCTGGCCGATGAGCTGGTCAAGGCCGGAGCACCGCAAAGGGGTCACATATTCTTTGTTCTTACTGCCACGTCGTATGGATCAGAGGCGTGTTGCACTAATTTTAACCTTCTGAGTGAAACCTGTGTCTGCCCGTAATCTTTCTAATCTGTATCGATCCAAGGCCTGTGTTGGGCCTTAATCTGTTCCCCTACCGTTCCTGTATGTGATCCCAGAGGCCTGGTGTCTGGGCCTTAATCTGTTCCCCTACCGTTCCTGTATGCGATCCCAGAGGCCTGGTGTTTGGGCCTTAATCTGTTCCCCTGCCGTTCCTGTATGCGATCCCAGAGGCCTGGTGTTTGGGCCTTAATCTGTTCCCCTGCCGTTCCTGTATGCGATCCCAGAGGCCTGGTGTCTGGGCCTGTGTGTGCTTTCTCCTGTCCGGCTCTTTCCTGCCATGTTTTTTTAGGTAGTACCACCGTTTTTAGCAGTCGTTTTCCTTTATTATTTTGGCTCTTAAACTCAGTTCAGATTAAAACGGCGAGGTGTCAGTTAAATATAAATAAAAGTTTTACAATGCCCCCGCATCTCGAGATCGCCCATCAAAGTGGCACAGCAGATTTAACGGCCGTTTCCATCACGGCGAGTTACGAGCTGGTCGGGCTGATCCATCTCCCGTTTAAGCTCCAGACCCAAACTTTCACACGCTCGGGCTTGGAGATAACAGCCGCCATCAGCAGTTTTAAATATCAGGACATCACATCTGTTTTCTGGTTGAAGCAGAAGTGCTAAAGGCATGTTGTACCAGTAACAAGAAATGTTGTGTCTCTTAAAATGACAGGAGAAATCTTAACCCTTTTTAAACTGGTCTTCACTGATTTTGTTTTGCATCATTGACAAGCATGCTGATTGACTGGGTGATCCTTGCTTGTTTGGTAGGGCAGGAGCGGTGTGTCCTTGTAGCGTCTGTGGCGAGCGTGCTTCTGACTATGGCGGACTGTGAGAGCGTAGGGTCTGAGTAGCCGCGGGAGCGTGGCCTCTGATAGGCCGCGGGAGCGTGGCCTCTGATAGGCCGCGGGAGCGTGGGTTCTGATAGGCCGCGGGAGCGTGGCCTCTGATAGGCCGCAGGAGCGTGGGTTCTGATAGGCCGCGGGAGCGTGGGCTCTGATAGGCCGCGGGAGCGTGGGTTCTGATAGGCCGCCCGCCCAGCGATGGGGTGGCTCAGGGGAAGTGTGTTTACACAGCGGGAGGCTCTGCTCGACCCCGGGGCACAGCCGCAGTGTTCTTTCTGCTGTTCGAACCCGCAAACCCAGCCCCGCCGCTGGCGGTCTGGCGGTCGGCACGCGGGAGCAGGGAGAGCAGATGGCGGCTGTCTGAGCCTCGTCAGCAGCCAGGGGGGACGCGCGTTTCCTGGCAGGAAGAGCAGAGCGGAGGGCTCGTCAGCGAATGGCTCGAGCGTCAATCACGTGAGACCGGCACGAAGCCGCGGACAGAGAGCGAGAGAGGGGGGGGGGGCGAGCGAGCCACGCAGGGGGGCGTACGGGGGGCGGGAGGCGGGTTCGAGACCGGTGGCGGATCAGAGACGATCGCCTGCTGCTCCTTCTGTTCCTTATCTGGGCTGAGGAGAGCTTCTCTTCTGCTTTAATGAGCGATCTGTGAACAACCGAGCACCACAGGCCTCAGAAATAACGGCCGAGAGAGGTTAAACAACAGCAGGGAGAGAGAGATTAAACACTACAGCAACTGAGAGTGAGGCAGAAATAGAGATGAAACATACACCAGCATCCATATGGAGTGAGATACTGATTTACAGTAACCAGCATCCATATCTGTCTCCCCCCCCCCTCTCAGGACATGGCGGGGCTGTTGAAGCCAGAGGCAAGCCGGCTGTTGATTGGTTCCCTGCGGGACCGCTTCCCGGACATGCCGATCCACGTGCACACGCACGACACGGCGGGTGCGGGCGTGGCGGCCATGTTGGCGTGCGCGGAGGCCGGGGCGGACATCGTGGACGTGGCGGTGGACTCCATGGCGGGAATGACCTCCCAGCCCAGCATGGGAGCCATCGTGGCCTGCACCAAGGGCACCAAACTCAACACGGGTACGGCCCTGAGCCCCGCCCCCAATACTGTAACCCACCCCTAACACTGTAACCCCGCCCCCAATACTGTAACCCCACCTCTAACACTGTAACCCCACCCCTAACACTGTAACCCCACCCCTAACACTGTAACCCCGCCCCCAATACTGTAACCCCACCCCTCATACTGTAACCCCCCCTAAACTGTAACCCCACCCCTAACACTGTAACCCACCCATCGCACCCTATACTGTCCCACCATAACACGTGCCCCACCCCCAAACTAAACCCACCCTACACTGTACCCCGCCCCAATACTGTAACCCCACCCCTAACACTGTAACCCCGCCCCCAATACTGTAACCCCACCCCTAACACTGTAACCCCGCCCCTATACTGTAACCCCCCCTAATACTGTAACCCCACCCCTCATACTGTAACCCCCCACTACTGTAACCCACCCCAACTGTAACCCCACCACTAACACTACCGCACCATACACCCACCTACCTGTACCACACTCACACATACACACACCTTGTACACCAAACTATGCATGTGGTTTATTTTATAGTATCTCCCATTTCCAGTGCTTTGTGTTTGTGTTTGTGTTTGTGTGTGTGTGTGTGTGTGTGTGTGTGCAGTGTTTTTCATATATGAGTGCAGGTAACTTAAGATCAGTGACCCTACCAGTATAAAAATGGACAGAGCGAGGGAAGGAGGGAGAGTGATTGATGGAGTAATAGAGGGGGAGAGAGACTGATGGAGAGGCGGAGGGAAGCTGATAGAGAGATGGGCAGATGGAGGGAAAGAGAGAGGGAGTGAGTCATGTATTAAACTGTAATTATGGTCATGGTTTAAACTTCTCTGTAATAATCACCATCTGATGCCCTGATTGTTTAGTGCCGTGCCCTGCTGCTGATTGTGCTCCCCTGCTCCAGTACACGCAGCCCTGCAGCATCAGCCCCATAGACTGCTTAGACTGGCCGGCGGGGGGGAGGGGCAGGGCGGGGGAGGAGATCAGAGAGCCGGGGGGGGTAATGAGAGAGGGGGAGAGGGGGCACACCGAGAGGAGGAGAAGGGGGTACACAGAGAGGGGGAGAGGGGGCACGGAGAGGGGGGGTACACAGAATGAAAGAGATATACACCCTGTGCCACCCTACCCCACCGTGCCCCACCCTGAGCCACCCCAACCTGTCCCTCCATCCGTTTCTCTCACTCCCTTTCTGTTTTTCTCATCCCCCCCCCACCCGGTGCTGTGCGGTGTGTCAGGGTTGCTTAATTGAATTGTCTGGAAGCTGCGTTGGTTCTGTGGGCAGGTGTGCAGAGTCAGCACTTTACTCTCCCCTGCTGTCTGCAGTCTGAAAGGCAGAGTGTGTGTGTGTCGCTGTGTGTGTGTCGTGCATGTGTTTGTGAGGAGTGTGTGTCGTGGGCTGCTTTTGGTGTGTGTGTGTGTGTGTGAGAGTGTGTGTGTGAGTGTCTGTGCATGTGTTTGTGTGTGCGTGCGCATGTGTGTTTGTGAGAGAGAGTGTGTGTGTGAGTGTCTGTGTGTGCGTGTCTGTGCTTGTTTGTGTGTGTGTGTGTGTGTGTTTGTGAGAGTGTGTGTGTGTGTGCGTGTCTTTGCATGCCTGTGCGTGTCTGTGCTTGTTTGTGTGTGTGTGTGTGTGTGTTTTTGAGAGAGAGTGTGTGTGTGTTTGAGAGAGAGAGAGAGAGAGAGAGTGTGTGTGTGTGTGTGAGTGTATGAGAGAGTGTGTGTGTTTGAGAGAGAGAGAGAGAGAGAGAGTGTGTGTGTGTGTGTGTGTGAGTGTATGAGAGAGTGTGTGTGTTTGAGAGAGAGAGAGAGAGAGTGTGTGAGTGTGTGTGTGTATGAGAGAGTGTGTGTGTGTGTGTGTGTGAGTGTGTGTGTGGTAGTCTGTTTGCTGATCCAGGGGATTGATTGCAGCAGGCAGGTGGCTAATGAGCTATTATGCGTGTTACAGGGGTGCACGCTGCCCCCGTTTGTACTTTTCGGAGAAGGGGCAGGTCCTGTCGCCTGATTGACTGATTGTGTTGACTGGAAGTTTCTCTGAGCCGAATGTACCAGCGCAACACTTCAGTGAGCTCCGCAGAGGAAGCCGGGCGTGACTGGCAGGGAATGGCTGTGTGGGTGGGAAGCAAGAACAAACCGAAAGAACCCCGAAGAAAAGAAACTTGGACTCCTCCGTACCTCGTAATTTTAGACTAATATCAAATCACTGCTTTTAAAGGTAAATTTTTAGCAAAAGGTGGTTTCTAAGCAACTGACTGTGCGCTGTAATGAATCCGCCTCGCTGTCCTCTGTGTGATCCGCCGTGTGGAAGCGGCTCCGATTGACCCTGCTCCTGGCGTGAGGTCACAGTGTGGTTACACCGTTCTTGGCCGCACATTCCAATGCTGCGATAACCATCGCCACGGGCAACCGAGAGCAACGGAGTTCTAGAACGCTGACTTAGAATGCTGAAAAACATTCCAGAGACCTGTACTACAGAGGGTTAGGGTTAGGGTTAGGGTTAGGGTTAAGGTTGTGAGTGGTGTTCAGCTGATGGCGGATGCTGGTGGCACGTCTGCTCCTTTGCTTCATTGGATCTGACTGCTGCTCCTGACACAGCAGGTCTTGCACTTTTGCTTCATCACCTTGAGAAATGGGCTGGACGCTCAGGCAGAGTATTCAAGTGTTTGAAATGATATTAGCCAGAGACTATACTGCATTGATCCAGTATATGCCGGCGTCCCATATGGGTGAAGTCACATGAGGAGTGCCCCAGGGATCAGTTTTGGGCCCCTTGCTATTCGCGTTGTGGATGGTCTCCCTTGGCTGAAAGGTTGATTAATGCGTTTGCATCCAGTCGGCGAGATTATATTAAAGCACTTTTCCTGCCCTTCCGGGGGCAGAAAGATTACAGGTGGCTGAGAATGCTGCTGTGGGACTGAAACAGGAGAGCTTGTGTTACCTCTGCGCTCACGTCTCTGCTCTGCACGGCCTGTTTAAGAATCGATTTTAAAACTCCTTCAGTTGTTTTTTTTTTTTTAAGCTCTAAATGGCTTGGCAGCAGAATACATTACTCAACCTGCAGAACATTATCCGCCCAGATGTGCTCACCGATCCAAAATGGCGGGCTTTCTTTCCGGAAGGTTCCATACTCAGAGCAGACGAAGCTTCCCGCTCTTTTTACGGTTCTGGTCTGTGGAGCTGCCAGTCTCTGCAGAAGAGAGAGGCCCTCAGCAGCAGCTGGTTTCAAAATGTCCGCCTTCAGTTAGGACTGGGCCGTGGCTAAAATATCATATATTCATAGACTATTACGTAATATTCATATTATTGATGGTATGATGGTATTTGGTTTTCCGATACGAATTACACAAGAAGTAAACGGACATATACTGTAACTGTAGAAAAATAAGGATCGATAAAAATGCAGCAATAATCAGTCAATTCGCTGTTTTTGTTGTTTTTATTAATGTAATGTACAAACACTGAACGGCAATCAAAAATTGGGTAGTAAGAATTAAAACCCTAATGCACATATTTGGTTACTATACAGAATATTCAAGCAAAAAATTTTTTAATTCAAGCTTTTAAGTTTTTGAATAAAATATACTAACCAGACGGCATATTTTATCCAGATGTTTCTTCTTTTTGGGCCCAGAATTATCTGTCCAGGCGGGATTTTCGAAATTCCAAAAAATATCCCGTTAAGTTTTTGCCCGTTCCATGGACTGTATGTAATAAAACAAACATCTGTCCTGCCTTGTCCCCGTTTTTTCAAATCCAATATCGCCCCAAATTAAATGGAAAAAATACACCTCTGGGTAGGGCTGGGTGATCAATCGTGATTGTCAAGTGTTTCTTTTATGGCCAATAACAATCATCACCGCCATATGGTGCAGGCTGTGGGATTCCTTTCATCCTTTTTCTCTTTATTCTTTTCTGATGTGGTAGTAAACATCCAAAGTTCAGAGGCCAGGAGAAATGCTTCACTGGAAAAAACGATGCCAGTCCTGTGCAGGAGAGAGTGTGTGTGTGTCTGAATAAACGTGCAGGAGAGAGTGTGAGTGTGTGAGAGTGTGAGAGGTGAAGTGAGATGTGAGGTGTGAGAGTGTGTGTGTGGCAGAATGAACAGTCTGGCTGCTGATTCTCCCTTACCCCCCCCCGTCGACAGGCATCGCCCTGGAGAAGGTGTTTGACTACAGCGAGTACTGGGAGGTGACCCGCGGCCTGTACGCCCCCTTCGACTGCACGGCCACCATGAAGTCCGGCAACGCGGACGTGTACGAGAACGAGATCCCGGGGGGACAGTACACCAACCTGCACTTCCAGGCGCACAGCATGGGGCTGGGGCACAAGTTTAAGGAGGTGAAGAAGGCCTACACTGAGGCCAACAAGCTGCTGGGAGACCTGATCAAGGTAACACACACACACACACACACACACACACACACACACACACACGCACTCTCTCACACGCACTCTCTCACACACACGCACGCACGCACACACACACTCTCACACACACGCACGCATGCACGCGCACTCACACACACACACACACACACACACACACACACTCTCACACACACACACACACACACACGCTCTCTGTACCTAACCCAAACGGGGGGGGGGGTCAGACGGCCTGGCCAGCCGAATGAGAGATGGTGATTAGCTGCGGCTGGTCTCCTCCTCAGTGCCCTTCATGGATAATGCTGTCAGTGCTGGAGACGCCCTGAATCAGTCTGTGTCTGAGCAGCCCACGCTTTCCAATTACTTTCATTTACCCCCCCCCCGTCTGTCTCTCTCACTCTCTCTCATACTCCATCCCTCCCCCTTTCTCCATCTCTCTCCCTCACCCCTTTTCTCTCCCTCCTCTCCTCTCGTTTCCCTTCCCTTCCCTTCCCCTCTCCTGCACCAGCGGTCTCTCAGTGATTCTGTGACTCTGTGCCCCCCCCAGGTGACCCCCTCCTCTAAGATCGTGGGTGACTTGGCGCAGTTCATGGTGCAGAACTCCCTGACGCGGGCGGAGGTGGAGGAGCGGGCGGACGAGCTGTCCTTCCCGCTCTCTGTGGTGGAGTTCCTGCAGGGCCACATCGGCATCCCCCACGGGGGCTTCCCCGAGCCCTTCAGGTCAAAGGTAACGTAGCTCCGCCCCCTCCCCGAGCCCTTCAGGTCAAAGGTAACGTAGCTCCGCCCCCTCCCCGAGCCCTTCAGGTCAAAGGTAACGTAGCTCCGCCCCCTCCCCGAACCCTTCAGGTCAAAGGTAACGTAGCTCCGCCCTCCCGAGCCTTCAGGTCAAGTAACGTATCGCCCCTCCGAACCTTCAGGTCAAAGGGGTGAGTTACCTGTGTGCTGAGCAGGTTGGGGGGGTGAGCTCCCCCCCCCCCCGGCGCTCACTGAACCCCCCCTCCCCCTTCCTCCTCTGGAGCTCAGTGAACCCCCCTCGGTGCTCACTGGAGGCTGCAGGTTTAATGAAGTCTGCTGAAATGTTGCCGTTAAACCACAGACCCTGGAACTGATGTCCCTCAGATGGCCTCCTGTGATTGGTCCCCTCCAGAACTGGCCCAGATACATTTTAAAATATTATTTTAATGGATCGTGGGACTGAACCCCAGTCTGAGTACGTGGAGAGGCTTAAGCCCGCTAGCCGAGCGGAAAGTGTGATGCTGGGTTTCTGACCCGGCGAGATTAATACGGCTGACACAGCTGGGCAGCCCGCTAATGAAGGGCCCTCCGCTCCCAGTGCATTCTGGGTACGGATACCCTTTTATAGCAGCTCATTTCTCTGGCTGCTGCTTCTGTACTGCCATTCAGCCTACACACACACACACTCTCTCACACACACACACACACTCTCTCTCACACACGCACGCACGCACACACACACACACACACACACACACTCTCAGACTGCTATGAGCGCTGTGTAGTCGGCACTTTTAGACCCTGCAGGTGATTGCGCAGACAGACAGATTTGTGCGTTTTGTCTGGGAGCTCCTCCGACCCACAGAATCAGACCCACAGACCCAGCCCACAGCCAGCACCACCCTGTGCTCTGCCTGTGTTCCTCTTAGCATCCTGTGCTCTGCCTGTGTCCCTGTTACCATCCTGTGCTCTGCCTGTGTCCCTGTTACCCTGCTGTGCTCTACCTGTGTCCCTGTTACCATCCTGTGCTGTACCTGTGTCCCTGTTACCATCCTGTGCTCTGCCTGTGTCCCTGTTACCATCCTGTGCTCTGCCTGTGTCCCTCTTACCTTGCTGTGCTGTACCTGTGTCCCTGTTACCACCCTGCTGCACAGTATCTGAAACGCTGTGCTGTGTGTAGTCGAATGCTCTGTGTTTTTCCCTTAGTGTAGTTAGTGTGCCTGTGTCCTGCCGGAGTGTCTGCCTGTCTGCCTGCCTGCCTGCCTGCCTGCCTGCCTGCTGCCTGCTGCCTGCCTGCCTGCCTGCCTGCCTGTCTGCCTGTCTGCCTGCCTGTCTGCCTGTCTGCCTGTCTGCCTGTCTGCCTGCCTGCCTGCCTGCCTGCCTGCTGCTGCCTGCCTGCCTGCCTGCCTGCCTGTCTGCCTGTCTGCCTGCCTGTCTGCCTGCTCTGTCCGTCTGTCTGCGTCTGCCTGTCTGCCTGCCTGTCTGCCTGCCTGTCTGCCTGCCTGCCTGTCTGCCTGACAGACGACCCGAAGCTTTGTTCTCCTGCGCTACCGCAGCGCGGGGAAATATTGGCTGGTCTCGTTGCCGTGCCAACGCAGAGCGGCCGGATCCGTCACCCCGGCGACGCCGTCCCGTTTCTCCAGAACGGGCGGGACCCCGCAGCCCCCGTGCCTCTCGTCTGCGCTGTTCCCTCCTGTCAGGGGAGGTGAATTTGGGGTTTTTTAAAGCCTTCAGCCAGAAGGCTCTGTTGTGTTTTAATGCGTGTCTGCACTCCTTAATAAGAACAGTGTTTGAAAGCGGAAATGTTCAGTTTCATCTCCCTCTCCTGTGAAATGTCTCCTGCTTGTCACAGGATATTAGCTGTGTGTTGCCTTTCATTCACAGGATATTAGCTGAGGAGAAGCAGTGTGCTATATCACACGCAGAGCGCAGTCCATTACACCGTGCGTTATAGTGTTCGCTTTTATTCAGTGAGTTTCTGTGTCTCCTGAGAGTAAACGCTGGTGTTCTGCTGTGTCCAATAAGAGAGTCTGCTAAGTGATCATAATGTGAGGCTTTTGTACCTTTTGGAAAAAAACCAAGCTGAATTTGAGCTGAAATAGATACTCCATATACTGCAGCAAATGATAATGGAGCATGTGGTTGCTGAGGTGCTGGGCTTTTGACTCAGAGTTGCCGGTTAAAATCTCAAATGGGGCATAGCCATTATTTCCCTTAAGAAAAGGACTTGGAGTAACGTGGGCATACATTAAACATTTTCAGGACGGCACAAATAGAAGTGTAAATAGGTGTAAATCCCGTGTGAGTCCCCCCCCTCCCCCTCTGTTCTTTAACCCTCTCCCGTTCTGCGCTGATTCACCTGTCGCCTGTCCCAGGTGCTGAAGTCCATGCCCCGCGTGGAGGGCCGCCCCGGGGCCTCCCTGCCCGCCATGGACTTCCAGGCCCTGGAGAAGCAGCTGCGAGAGACGCACGGTGATGACATCACGCCGGAGGATGTGATGTCAGCGGCCATGTACCCGAAGGTGTTCCAGGAGTTTAAAGAGTTCACCAACACCTTCGGCCCGGTGGACTGCCTCCACACCCGCCTCTTCCTGGACGGGCCCAAAATCGCGGAGGAGTTTGAGGTTAGCCCCCCTGTTCCAGCCCGGCTAGCCCTCCTGTTCCAGCCCGGCTAGTTTATGCACATTTACATGCTTTTATAGGCATTTACACTGCTGCTATGAAAATGCAAACTAGTCTTTGTTTATGTAGTTGCTGGTGTGTTTCTGTGTTTGGGTCGAGCAGAGATTGTGTTTCTGTTTGCCTGTGTTTGGTTGGGGCAGAGATTGTGTTTCTGTTTTGCTGTGTTTGGGTAGAGGAGAGTGTTCTGCTGTTTGTCTGTGTGTCTGAGCTGTGGATCTAGCCGCAGGTGTAGGTAAACGTGTCCCTGCAGGTGTAGGTAAACGTGTCCCTGCAGGTGTAGGTAAACGTGTCCCTGCAGGTGTAGGTAAACGTGTCCCTGCAGGTGTAGGTAAACGTGTCCCTGCAGGTGTAGGTAAACTCGTGTCCCTGCAGGTGGAGCTGGAGCGGGGGAAGATTCTGCACATAAAAGCGCTGGCCCTGGGGGACCTGAACAAGGCGGGGCAGAGGGAGGTGTTCTTCGAGCTCAACGGCCAGCTCAGATCAGTGCTGGTCAAAGACACCGTGGCCATGAAGGTACGAGCAGCCCCTCAGACACACACACACACACACACACACACTCACAAGCACACACACACACTCCCTCCCTCACTCACTCACTCACTTACTCACACACACACACACACACACACACACACTCCCTCCCTCACTCACTCACTCACTCACTCACACACACATACACACACTCCCTCCCTCACTCACTCACTCACTCACACACATCCACACACTGTCGCTCACATGCACGCATATGCACACACACACACACACACACACATATTCTCTCTCTCACATGCACGCATATGCACACACACACACACACACACTCACAAGCACACACACACACTCCCTCCCTCACTCACTCACACACACACCCCTGAGTCGGGCTCTCTGTCGCCCCCTGCAGGAGATGCACTTCCACCCGAAGGCGCTGAAGGATGTGCGGGGTCAGGTGGGGGCGCCGATGCCGGGGAAGGTGGTGGAGGTGCGGGTGAAGGAGGGGCAGCGGGTGGAGAAGGGGCAGCCGCTCTGCGTGCTGAGTGCCATGAAGATGGAGACCGTGGTCAACTCGCCCCTCTCCGGCTCCGTCACCAAGATCTACGTCACCCCCGACTCCAGCCTGGAGGGGGACGACCTCATCCTGGAGATCACCGAGTAGGGGGCGGGGCCACTGGCTCGGGCAGGGCGGGGCATGTGCACAGGTGGCCACACCCCTCTGTGGATCAACAAGTCTTAACAGTGGCACCCCCTGCCCTCCCTCCCCCCCCCCCCTCCCCCCTCCCTGGATTCAGAGAGACGGGAGAGGAAGCGATGGAGAGATTTATTTTCTGATTAATGACTTTTTTTTTTTTTTGATTAATAGTGAATGAGCGTGTAATTAGCGGGTCTGAGGGGATTAGCGTAGGAAGCCGCTCTCCTAATTACCGCCGCCACAGCGAGCTCCTCTGGACGGCGCGCAAAGCTGCTTCCTGTCCGCCATTTCCTGTCGCCCGAGCGCGACCGCGTTCGCGGGTGAGAGTCGCCCGGCTTTTCACGCGAAGCTGTTGCACTTACCGCGTTTCGAACGTAATCTCCAGAAAAACTAACCGTAACAATCACGTGTATCCGTCACTTTAGCGGTGTAGAGCAGCGGCCATGTCCGTCTCCTTCGTGTCGTCGTTTAAAAATAGATTAAGCAATAAATAGCCGTGTTGATCGCTATTTTTACCGTCTTTGTGTACTCTGATCATGCGTAATGCCATTAAGTGCTGGAACGTCACCGTGGTAACGCTGGATGCAGTGGCTGTGGGACTGAGATGATGAGCACAATTAGTGTCCCTCCCTCTCTCCATCCTTCCCTCTCTCTATCTCTCCCTCTTTCAATCCTTCTCTCTGTCCAACCTTCATTCTCTCTATCCCTCACGCTCTCCATCCTTCCTTCTCTCCGTCCTTCACTCTGTCCATCTATCCCTCTCTCCATCCTTCCCTCTCTCCCTCCCTTTCAATCCTTCTTTCTCTCTCTCTCTCCTTTACTCTGTCCATCCTTCCCTTAGTCTCATTCCCTCCCTCAAGATGGATTGTTCAAGCAAAAGATTCCTGCATTCATATTTCTACACACGCACATACTCACATGGGGACATACGTATACACACAGACCCACGCGCACGCACACACACTCACACACACACACACCCTGCTCTGCGCCCACACACACTTTATCTTTTACCTGTATTTGTGTCTTTTTTTCTGCGTAATGTGGAAGGTTTGGGGAGTTTATTTGCCCTCACTCTGCATGATATTCCTGTCTCACTCTTTACTACCACGCCTGTTTCTTCTTTGTTTAAGCAGTTTCCTGTCTTAACTAACAAACCGTAAGTGTGACATTATTCCTTAAAGCGCTAGTGTTTAGTTAAAAACTACTTTTTTTTTTACTTCGAACCTGGGGTTTTACACTGTGGCACTTGCATTACACAAACCTACATATTAAAGCACATGTTTATGTGTCTACATGCACAAGCCCACTTACGCGCTACATCAGGGCAGACTTGCTCAGCAGCTCTGCAGTCCTGATCCACTGTCACTGCTACACATGCACTATTTAAGGGGAGGGGGTGAGGACCATGCATTCCCTTTTCAGTCAGATTTTAATTTTTTTAAGAATGCAGACATCAGATTTGTACGAACGTGTGTGCGTCCGTCCGTGTGTGTCCGTGCGCGCGTACATCCGTCCGTTTGTGTGTGTGTGTGTGTGTGTGTGTGGAGGTTTCAAAGGCACAAGGATTTCACTGCCACTTCTGGACTGTTCTGAACATTCTGTTTACAGTAGCTCCAGGGTTCTAGAACATTGAGAGAGTGAGTGTTCCGTTCATTAATTGTGAGGTTTTCAGAATCTTTTTTTTTTTTTTTTCCCCCAGACTTCCAGAAATACCCCCAAACTAAGTAGAACATCCAACCTGTAGATTTATTTTGTTTTTTTATTGTTGGCCCTGAGTATGCTTTGACGTCTGTAGGGCCCCCTGGTGGGGTATTCATAATTAGATAAAACACCATCAGGACTTACAGGAAGGACGTGGGAGGGTAGTGGAGATTTGGTAAACTGAGTACTAACGCTGTTTATTTTCCATTAAATTAACTGGATGCAGTCCTTTCCAATGGCTCTTGTTGTTGCAGTGTTAATGGTGAACTGAGGTAAAACAGGGTAAATGTGTTTGATATGAAGAGGCACACAGACCTGATGAAGTCGCTCTGAAACCAGCGAAGTCGGTCTGCCAGGTTTCGCACCCGGGTCACATGACTGCTACGGATCAATTTAGGGAGTCGGTTATTAGAACAGGAAGCAAACCAGGATACTTCTGCCATCTCATCGTTTCATTGCTGCTTTTTTTCCCGTGATGATGCGAATGGTCTGCGGTGTCACCTGTTGAGCTGTGTTCTGTCCGTATACAAAAAATAAATAAATATATGAAAGGCTGTCTCACTGGGTTTCATTTATCTACACATGCTTATGGTGTGTGTGTGTGTGAGCATGTGTTTGTGTGTGTGTGTGTGTGTGTGTGTGAGCCTGTGAGTGTGAGTGTGTGTGTGAGCGTGTGTGAGCCTGTGTTTGTGTGTGTGTGTGAGCGTGTGTGAGCATGTGTGTGTGAGCATTTGTGTGTGAGCGTGTGTGAGCATGTGTGTGAGCGTGTGTGAGCGTGTGTGAGCGTGCGTGTGTGTGTGAGCCTGTGTGTGTGTGTGTGTGTGTGTGTGAGCCTGTGAGTGTGAGTGTGTGTGTGTGTGTGAGCGTGTGTGAGCGTGTGTGCTGTGTGAGCGTGTGTGTGTGAGCCTGTGTGTGTGTGTGTGAGCGTGTGTGAGCGTGTGTGGGTGTGTGTGAGCGTGTGTGAGCGTGTGTGAGCGTGTGTGAGCGTGTATGTGTGCATGCGTGTGTGTGAGCGTGTGTGTGTGTCTGTGTGAGCGTGTGTGAGCGCGTGTGAGCGTGTGTGTGAGCGTGTGTGTGAGCGTGTGTGTGAGCGTGTGTGTGTGTGAGCGTGTGTGGTGCGTGTGTGTGAGCGCGTGTGTGAGCGGTGTGTGACGCCTGTGTGAGCGTGGTGTGCGCGTGTGTGTGCGTGTGTGGCGTGTGTGGTGTGTGGTGGTGTGGTTGAAGTGTGACTTGGCCTGGACGATGTGTGTGGAATGCCTGCGCAGACGTGGCTCGGTTGGGTCTCTGAAAGTGGAGCCCGTTTCCCTGGGAGACGGAGACCTTTGGAATGCCTCCAAACTGGCACTGACTTCATCAAGTTACCACGGTAACAGCTCTGTCTGTAATGAATTGTGAGTCATAAAATTCCCCCACTAAAAAAAGTGGGTAAATGACAGCCGCTGTGGTTTTATTCCCTTTTCATTTGTTAAATCAGGAAATGGATGAATTACCTGCAGAAATGATGCCTGTTCATTTCAGTGCAGCTGCAGCAGGGTGTGCTGGGAAGGAGAGAGAGAGTGTGTGTGAGAGAGAGAGATTGTGTGTGTGTGAGAGAGAGAGAGCCAGCCAGCTTTCAGCTACTACCAAACAGCCTTGGCACTTGCACACCCTCTCACTCACTCTCCCTCCCTCCCTGTCTGTCTCTCATATAATCAGAATGTAATAGATGGAAATTATGCAGGTCTGTTTTTAAGGTTTTTGCTGCATGAGCTCTGCAGGGATGTTGAATCCTAGTGTTTGATTACTCATGTCTTTGAGTGGTAGATGTTGAATCCTAATGATTGATTACTGATGTCTTAATGAGCAGTAGATGTTGAATCCTAATGATTGATTTGTGATGTCTTAATGAGCAGTAGATGTTGAATCCTAATGATTGATTACTGATGTCTTAATGAGCAGTAGATGTTGAATCCTAATGATTGATTTGTGATGTCTTAATGAGCAGTAGATGTTGAATCCTAATGATTGATTGGTGATGTCGTAATAAGCGGTTGATGTTGAATTCTTATGATTGATTGGTGATGTCTTGAGAAGTAGATGTTGAATCTTAATGATTGATTGGTGATGTCTTAATGAGCGGTTGATGTTGAATCCTAATGATTGAATAATGATGTCTTAATGAGCGGTAAATGTTGAATCCTAATGATTGATTAGTGATGTCTTTATTAGATGCATCTGCTCATTGATGCTAATACCCTGCTCCTCCAAACAGTGAATCATGTGGCTGAAACACGGTATATAAAGCATGCATACATGATGAGGTGGTTTACTTTTTTAGTTCCACCAAACATTAGAATGGTTGCCTGATTTAAACGACTTTGACCGCGGTGTGATTGCTGGTGCCAGACGTGGGTGGTTCCAGCATTTCAGAAACAGCTGCCATCCTGGGATTTTCACACACTACGGTCTCTAGAGTTTACAGAGAAAGGTGCGATAAACAAAAAAATTATCCAGTGAGTGGCAGTTCTGTGGGCGAGAACACCTTGTTAATGAGAGAGGTCAGGGTAGAACGAGCCGACTCGTTCAAGCTAAACGAAAAGCCGCCAATGCTCGAATAGCAGCTGTTTACAGCAGCCGCGTGCAGAAGGGCGTCTCTGACTGCAGGATGCGCTGAACTCTGGAGCAGCCGCGTGCAGAAGGGCGTCTCTGACTGCACGCTGCGCTGAACTCTGGAGCAGCCGGGTGCAGAAGGGCGTCTCTGACTGCACCATGCGCTGAACTCTGGAGCAGCCGGGTGCAGAAGGGCGTCTCTGACTGCACCATGCGCTGAACTCTGGAGCAGCCGCGTGCAGAAGGGCGTCTCTGACTGCACCATGCGCTGAACTCTGGAGCAGCCGCGTGCAGAAGGGCGTCTCTGACTGCACGCTGCGCTGAACTCTGGAGCAGCCGCGTGCAGAAGGGCGTCTCTGACTGCACGGTGCGCTGAACTCTGGAGCAGCCGCGTGCAGAAGGGCGTCTCTGACTGCACGGTGCGCTGAACTCTGGAGCAGCCGCGTGCAGAAGGGCGTCTCTGACTGCACGGTGCGCTGAACTCTGGAGCAGCCGCGTGCAGAAGGGCGTCTCTGACTGCACCGTGCTCTGAACTCTGGAGCAGCCGTGTGCAGACGGGCGTCTCTGACTGCACGCTGCGCTGAACTCTGGAGCAGCCGCGTGCAGAAGGGCGTCTCTGACTGCAGAGTGCGCTGAACTCTGGAGCAGCCGTGTGCAAACGGGCGTCTCTGACTGCACGCTGCGCTGAACTCTGGAGCAGCCGCGTGCAGAAGGGCGTCTCTGACTGCACGGTGCGCTGAACTCTGGAGCAGCCGTGTGCAAACGGGCGTCTCTGACTGCACGCTGCGCTGAACTCTGGAGCAGCCGCGTGCAGACGGGCGTCTCTGACTGCACGGTGCGCTGAACGGGCTGCAGCGGGAGAGCACCGCGCCGTGTTCCCCTCCTGTCAGCTGCCAGCAAGAAGGTGTGGAGACGTGATCACCAAAACTGGGCGAATGAAGATTGGTCAGATCTGGCAACGTTTCTCCAATCTCGGTTTCTGCTGTAACCTGCAGATGGTCAGAATTAGATTTTGAAAGCATGGATCCGTTCTGTCTTGTGTGAACGGTGCAGGCTGCTGGTGGTGTAATGGTGTGGGGAATGTTTTTTTAGGTACACTTTAGACCCCTTAATACCAATTGAGCCTAATTTGAATGCCACAGCATACCTAAGCATTGTTGCTGATCATGTGCATCACTTTATGGCTGAAGTCTACCCTTTTTCAAATGGGCACTTCCAGCAGGGTAGCACACCATGTCACAAAGCACACGTCATCTCAACCTGGTTCCACAAACATGACAGTGACTTCATGGTACTCCAATGGCCCGCACAGTCCCCAGATCTCGGTCCAGTAGCGCAGGTTTGGGATGAGGTGGGATATGGGGAGGTTCGGGACATGAATGCGTGGCCAAAAAATAAGCAGGGACTATCAAGCCTGCATGAACCGAAATCCCTGAGGAACAATCGCAGAACCTCGCTGAATCCACACCACAGAGACCTGAGGCTGTTCTGCAGGTAAAAGGGGGTCCTACCCTGTACTAGATATCTACCTAATAATGTGCATGTTTATGTATTGATAAAACCATACTGTAGCTGCCGTTTGCTGCTTAACAAATACTCCAAAGCATCAGTAACAGTTCAAATTATTCTGTTTGTGCTGCTTCTGAGAAACTGAGATGAACTGTCATCCCCTGAGATGGACAGCGCAGCCAGAGAAAGGGGGAAGGGGGGATTGGCTGGAAATGGGAAGATGAATGGAGGGAGAGAAAAGAAATGAAGGAAGAGACAGAAACAGATGGCGTGTGTGGTGGTGCCAGTTTGGGTGATTTTACTCTCCAGAATTTGGACTTCGCATCGCCATTGTTTGTGTGTACAGGCTGCTCAGTTCATTTTTATTCCTTCAAGTAAAATGGAAAATAACCAGAGATAAAGGCAGGGGTAGTATTTTACAATGAAGATGGAGGGAGGGGTAGAGAGATGGATTGAGAGGGAGTGAGAGAATGAGAGGTGTGTGTGTGCGCGTGTGCACACCAGGTTGTGAGATGAACAGTGTCCTGTAGTGAACTTATTTTAAAGGAAGCCCGTAACACTGTTTCTGTGTTATTTCTGGTCACTGACGGATTTCCTTAAACAGAACATTGCTCCTGACTCCTGTCCTGAGCTCGCCTGCGCCCTCCTATTTCTCTCTGTTGATGACATGCTGCCACCTGCTGGACAGAAAGGGCTATTGCAACAGAACTGCTGTTATTTGTCCATCATGAAGAGCGCCATCTCTCTTTCAGAATCTTGCTTATGGCTGTTTAAACTGCCTGAGAGAGAGGAAGTTCTGTTTGTATTGTTTTTTTTGCTTTTTTTATTTTTAGAACAAGCAAGATGCAGTTGGAAGAAATCATAATCGACAGTGCCACGGATTTTCATGGCACCAAAACTCATATAAAGGCCCAGTCTTCTTCTGCCTCTCTTCACCCTGGTTTCCTCTTCCTCTCTCTCTCCCTCCATCTCTCTCCCCCTGTCACTTTTCCTCTCTCACTCTCTTCCTCTGTCTCTCCCTCCCTCCATGTCTCTCTCACTCTTCCTCTCTTCCTGTTTCTCCTTCTCTCCCTCTGTGTCTGTCTCTCCCCTGTCTTGGATCCTCACCTGTCTGCCGGTGAACAGACCCGACATCGAGGAGGAGGGGACACGCCTAACTTTAAAAACCGAGGCTTGCTGAGGGGGGAAAAATAATATGTGCATTTTTATTTGTGCTGCTTCATGAAATGCCGTTGCCATAGCGATAACCTCCTGGTGATTGCATGCTGAGAGAGAGAGAGAGAGAGAAGGAGAGAGAGAGGGGAGAGAGAGAGAGAGAGAGAGAGAGAGGGGGAGAGAGAGAGAGAGAGAGAGAGAGAGGAGAGGGGGGGGGGGGAGAGAGAGAGAGAGAGAGGAGAGAGAGAGAGAGAGAGAGGAGGGGGGGGCCCAGAGGAGCGCTCTCGGTCGTCCCGCGGGGAAAGTCTAGCCGGAGCCGCGACTCGATGAATCCTCCCTGCATCTCCGCCCCGCTGCGCGCTGCGACCTGGAAGAACCCTCTCAGACGCTCGTACCGCACGGGTTCCATTTCCCAGCATGCTCAGCTGCCCCCGAGTCTTTCTTTTGTTCCGTTCCGCTGACAATCCTGAACGCTCTTTGAGCTCCATAATGGTTATAATCATAAGAATAACCATAACAACAATACCTGCGTGTATTCACCGATACTGACAAAAAAAATAATAATCTGCACAATTTTCTCCGTGTACATTTCACCCTGGACTGGAACTCCAAGTTCTCCACTAGTGTGAGGGAACAGAAGGTCAAACGGGGTTTTCCAGAAGTGGACTCTGTTGAGCAGCTAGTGAAATATGTGAAATTGAGACGTGTGATGCTGTGAGATCTTCTCTCCAGCAGGTGGCGCCAAATTCACGTGGGATCAGTGTGCTTTCAGTGAAGGATTATTCAGGGATGGAGCCGTATGGGTGTTTTGCTCGCTGTGTGAACTCTGTGACACTGGCAGGTGGGGCGGGGGAAGTTTTATTCTCACCTGTACGCTTCACCTGTGGGAGAAGCTGTTGATGACTAAGCGCTTTTGTTTCCGAGCACCTGCTTTTGTGTCCGTTTCAAACAAGACCTGGAAGGGGGTTTCCTGCTTCTGCTAAATCAGAACCAAACAGGAATAGACCAGAGAATTTAACTTTTTCTTTTTGTTCTTTTTAAAAATGTAATTAGGCAGTGATCTGTGGCTCATGAGAGAAACGCTCTATGGAAATATAATTCTGTTTCATGCAACTGTAAAGGTGCAATATGACTAATATGATTTCATTTAATTAAAATTTCATTCTGCTGCTGCCACTCAGATTGGCCAATAACAGTATTTCCACACCAAAAGTCTTCTGCCTGAACATTGTAAATGTAGTGTGTGTTTTTCATGGTAACAGGAAAAGGACTCCAAAGACATTCAGGGACACTTTAAACTTTTGTAAATTTGAATTTTTTATTATTAAATTTGCATAAAAGTATAACAAAATTGGCAAAACGGTACAGTAAATATTGCTACATAACCTTTTAAAAAGATTTTTTCAAACAAAATTTGATCACTCGCTAAATGGCATCTCTACGGTTTGCAGTTTCTTTTTGTTTCTTTTTTGCAGTTGTGCAATTTTAAAAAATGAGGAAAATGAGGGTATAACATCACTATCTGACTGACACATGGAAATACAGTCATGTGACTCGGTTATCGTTTGCACCTAAGGAAGTCTGGCTGGGAGATCCGTCTGTACAGTACAGCGTCTGCGTAGAAAAACAAGCTGGGAGAGTCCACCAGCACTGATCGCACCCCCCCTCCACCCGCACCCCCCTCCACCCGCACCCCCCTCCACCCGCACACCCTCCTCTCTGCTCCTGGCTTTAAAATAAAAAAACAGTAAAAAAATCCTGGAAATCTTTTCATTTGGTCTGTGTAACGCAAAAGTCTAAGGCAACGGTGGGGGTGGGGGGCGGGATTTAAACATGTGGAGAGTAGGGAGGCAGTAGGACCCAAAACTTCCCTAAACTGCTGGGGCACCATGCAGGCCAGCCACCACCAGCGGTGTTGCGTGGGGTGGGAGGATGGTGTTGGGTAGTGTTGGAGGTAGTGGGTGGGGGTTGAAGTGGATTGGGGATGGTGTTGGGTAGTGTTGGAGGTAGTGGGTGGGGGTTGAAGTGGATTGGGGATGGTGTTGGGTAGTGTTGGAGGTTGAAGTGGATTGGGGATGGTGTTGGGTAGTGTTGGAGGTAGTGGGTGGGGGTTGAAGTGGATTGGGGATGGTGTTGGGTAGTGTTGGAGGTAGTGGGTGGGGGTTGAAGTGGATTGGGGATGGTGTTGGGTAGTGTTGAAGGTAGTGGGTGGGGGTTGAAGTGGATTGGGGATGGTGTTGGGTAGTGTTGAAGGTAGTGGGTGGGGGTTGAAGTGGATTGGGGATGGTGTTGGGAGAGTGGAGGTGTGTGTTGGTGTTGAGAGGGTGATGGTGCTGGGTGGATTTGGGAAGGTTGAGTGGGTCTTGGTATTGGGTGTTGTATTGGGGGGTGGAGGTGTTTGGAAGGAGATGGTGCTAGAGTCCAGGTTTTGGGTGGTGTTGGGTATTCGTGCTTAGTGTACTCAGCTGGACAGGGTTGCAGGATTCTGAGATGTAGAGTTTGAGTTTGGGATATGAGCAATGTTTGGGTCCAGTAGTAATGCTGAAGTGTTTGGATGCAGGGTGTGTGCGTGTGAGAAGTGTGTTTGTATTGTTTGGTTGTGAGGTGGCGTGTGTGTATGTGTGTATGTGTGCCTGTGTATATATGTGTACGTGTGTGTATGTGTGTGTGTGGTCTGTAAGGTATGTAGTGCATTCAGAGTATTATAAATAGTCACTGTGTGAGAGCACAGTATTGCCTGTGAACCTGTGCTATGAGCACCACACAGGCACAGGGTTCTGAGTGTAGCACGGTGCTGCTGTGCTGCACGCTGCTGAGGCTCCTGCGTCGCAGTGTGGAGTTACTGTGCAGCTATTAAAGAGCCGCAGTGGTATTTTAACACAAGAGCTAGCGGAGTTCGCGTAAGAAACTAGCAAAACGACTTTTAAACACATTATTTATACTTGCATTTCTAACGGTATGCACATGATTAGAATCAAAGCTGAACACTTAGTTAGCAAAATTACTTTATTTTATATACTCTTACAAAGAGTATTAAAAACCAGCTCAATCCATCCTCACCACCCGATTACAAAAAAAAGAAAAAACAATAAAAAAATTGGTTGAAATGCTAAAAAGAAGTCTTACTGTTTTTTTGCTTTACAAAAAAAAGGAAACCTGCTCACATTTTGGAATATTAATTATCATTTACATCTTTAAAAAGTAAAAAGGGGGGGGGGGGGAGGGAGAGCAGTGCCTGCAGCTTTACTGTTCAGAAACGGGGGTGGGGGGGTATTTGGGGTGTTTCTGAGACCATGTGGCAGTCGACAGACCCAACTGTGATCACTGGATAACACCCCCCACCCCCCTATAAAACGTATTAAGATTTGAATAATTAAGCTAATCACATGTTCATAACATCAGACCTTACTCTAAACCTGGGGTCCCCTACACCTGGAAAGCCTCAGCACAGCTGATCATTAAAGCACCTGATTAGTCTGATCTCACCTGCTTATCGGATCTGCACTGGTTTGGGATTTTGAGGTGAAAACAGAAAAAACCCTGCAGCCCTCCCGGACCAGGGTTTGGGGACCCCAGCACTCTCCAGGACCAGGGTTGGGGACCCCAGCACTCTCCAGGATCAGGGTTTGGGGACCCCAGCGGACCCTGTGGCTCTCCAGGACCAGGGTTTGGAATTCCTGTACTACACTATCAAACTGCAAGTGCTGGAGTACTGAAGTTCTGGAGTAGCAATGGTAGGATTATAAAAGGCCTGTTCCTTTCCGTCATCGTCTGATCTGTGTGTGTGTGTGTGTGTGTGTGGCACTGTGTCCTCAGACTACATACTTTGTGTACTCAGTGTGTATTCACTACATACTCACTGTGTGGTCAATGCTTACTCACTATATACTCAGTTTACTCCCAATGTACTCGTTAATCACAGTTTTCTGTGTACTTAGTGCTTTCTCACCACGTACTTAGTGTGCACTCACTGCCTACTATGTACTCAGTATGTACTCAGTGTTAACTCACTATCTATTCACTAGAGCTACTCAGCACTGTGTACCCCCTACATACACAGCATTCTCTGCTAGTATGTACTACTGATTACTCACTATGGCTACTTAGTCCTGTGTGTGTACTCACTGTGTACTCTCTGTCTACTCACTCCTATGTACTCAGTTTACTCTTTACGTACTCACTATGGCTACTCAGTCCTGTGTACTCACTACGTACTCACTGTGTACTCACATCTTACTATACACTCACTGTGTACTCACTATGGCTACTCAGTCATGTGTACTCAGTACGTACTCGCTGTGTAAATGCTGTGGCTGCACAGTGCGGAATGGTACTCAAACAACACGTCCGTCACACTGAAGAGTCCCCTGAAGAGGAGGTCTGAACGCTGGGGTCCCCCCCCCCCCCCTGCCCCCTCAGCACCATGCAGGGATTGTGGGATTGCACATTTTGCAGAAGGGATGGGGTTAAGGGGTGAGGAGTTGGGGTTACGCGATTAAGGGTTCAGGGTTTAGTGTTAAGAGGTTGGTGTTTAAGGGGTCGATGGTTCAGGGGTTTTGGGTCAGAGGTTAAGGAGGCCAGGTTTACAGGTTAAGGACTGCATTGGTCCAGGGATCAGGGGTTACCTGGTCAGGGGTTATTCAGTCAGGGTTTACAAGGGCCGGGTTGTATGGGGTCAGGGGTTATGGCATTGGGGTTGGCAGTTAAGAGGTAGGGGGTCAGGGGTCAGAGATTAAGGGTTAAGCTCTACTTTGGGGGGAGTTGGGGTTAAGGGTCAGATTCAGGGGTCAGGGATTAAGTGGTGAGCTCTATCTTCTTTGGGGGGGGAGTGTTTGGGTTAAGGGTCAGATTCAGGGGTCAGGGATTAAGGAGTGAGCTCTATCTTCTTTGGGGGGAGTGTTTGGGTTAAGGGTCAGATTCAGGGGTCAGGGATGAAGGGGTGAGCTCTATCTTCTTTGGGGAGTGTTTGGGTTTTTGGGGGCAGAGATTCAGGGGTCGGGGATTAAGGGATGAGCTCTATCTTCTTTGGGGGGGGGGTGTTTGGGTTTAGGGGGCAGATTCAGGGGTCAGAGATTAAGGGGTGAGGTCTATCTTCTTTGGAGGGGTGTTGAGTTTCTGCATGCCTCGCACCTTCTCCAGCAGCGCAGCCACAAAACCCTGCAGGAAACAGGAAGTGAGCAACCAAGAGGGAGGAGGGCAGGATACATTTTCACTGTTACGCGGTGTGTGTGTGTGTGTGTGTGTGTGTGTGCGTGTGTGCGGGAGAGAGAGTGTAAGTGTATGTTTGTGCTTGTGCGCGCAGTGTGAGTGTGTATGTGTGTGAGTGTGAGTGTCTGCCATATTACCCTAATGTGATGTGATGTCTTATTGCTTCCCCCTAATTAGGCCAGGTGGGAGCACCTGTTATTTATCTGAATGCTGATCTGCGTTCCATAGAGGGAAATGCAAATTTTATTCCTTTTAAACAGTGAAAGTGAATTTATCCAATTAACTGTATAAGAACTAGAAGGGAAGCGTGGTCATGTGGTTCCATTCAATTCTGTTCAATTCAATTCTTCTGCATGTGGCACCACTACAAGATGGCGAAAAAGAGCCAGTTTGAGAAGGCGGTTTCCCTTCTAGTTCTTATGTAGTTCAGTGGAATTATCCATAAAGTGGACAAGTTTCTCAAAGCATTTTATCATCCAGAAATTGTACAATTTTGCTGAAGTATTTTATGTCAAGACCAAAAAACAATTTTGGGTGAATGCTGAATTTTTCACTTCATTTTCTCTGAAAAACATGGAGCACTGAACTTTGACGACGGCAGCGGACTTCAAAATGCTAAATAAAATATGTCCTGTTTCTGTTTCCACATCCTTAGCCTTCATAATTTCGCCATTAAAACGAGCAAGCCATTTATGGCATGGAATGCAGGGGTAGGGGGGGCATAGTTAACTATGGATTGAGTCTGATTCTCCAGGGGAGGTTGTGTGTATGCAGGTTTGACCCGGTCGTGCGGAACAAAACCCTCACTGTTGTTGATGTGGGCCCACGTGTGTCAGAGAGCGCAGGTTTGTGAATGCAAACGTGAACGCTAAGTCCGAGGCGCTTTGGGTACAGACTCTCCTCTGTGTGAGCAGAATCTCTCCTTAAGAGGATGAATGACGGCAGCACGTTTCTGCACTTACGTCCGTGGGCTTGTAGCAGTCCACCAGCAGGTCCTGCAGGCCAAAGGAAACACAGGGTGAGAAATATGCAGTCATGTGATGTCCTGGAACTCGTAAACTCCTCAGGTGATATATCAATCCCACAATGCCCCTCTCCGGCTGGTGCCGTACCTTCACCCTGATGGCTCGCTCCTTGTCGCTGGGCATGTCCAAGAGCTCATCCACATCGATCTCCAGCTCTGGAATGGCCTCCTCCTGAAGCAGGTGCACACACACACACACACACACACACACAGCAGGCAGGGGGAGAAGGAGGGAGGGTGATTTTAGCAAAACTGAGGAGTGTAGGTGTAGACCTTTCACAGCTGGCTGGCCCTCCCAGCAGTGCTGTCGCCATGACGACACTTCCTCCGTTAAACTCGCGAAGTGATTCACCGCGGGACACAAAGTTCCTTTCCCTGAAAACTTCATTCCTGAAAACGTCTTAATTCCAGGAACTAAGACGACCGCCAGCAGGGTCGCCATCTGATGCATAAAACATGATGACTTCCTGTTTCCTCTTTTCCAGAAAACATTTAATTACTTATTGTGGTTTTTATGTTTCCATTTCGCTCGGTAAGTGAAGCTCTGCATTTTTCAATCCATTGCTCAGCATTTTCTCTGTGCATTTTTAAGCTGGTGCTGGAGCCTGTCCCGGCAAGCATTAATGCACCCATGCAGGTATACACCCTAAACAGGTCGCCAGTCCATCGCAGGGCACACACACCACTCACTCACACACGTGTATCTAGGGGCAATTCAGAGTCTCTAATTGACTTAGCCTGCATGTCTTTGGACTATGGGAGGAAACTGGAGTACCCGGAGGAAACCCACGCAGATACGGGGAGAACATGCAAACTCCACACAGAAAGGGCCCCAGCGGGGATTCAAACCCACTGCCTTCTTGCTGTGAGGCGAACGTGCTACCCACTGCACCACCATGCCGCCCTGCCGCCCTGCTGTGCCTTTTTACAGTTAATTCAGCTTCATTCAGCTCATTTCATTCAGTCGCTGAATCGGCACACACAGCTGCCTCACTCGCTTTACATAAAACTCCTTAACTTTTTGTCTCGCCAGCTGTCCTCTCTCTCTCTCCCTCCCTCTCCCCCTCTCTCTCTCTCTCTCTACCTCTTCCTCCCTGTTGTCGGTAAGGGCCCGGGGTTTATTGGTGGTATTGGCTGAACAGAGTTCTAATCTCACTCTCTATGGAGCCACGACCTCCCCCCTCCTCTTCTCTTTTTTTTTTTTGCTCTCTTCTGCTCTCCCCCTTTCTCTCCCTCGTTTCCTCCCTCTGTTCCTCTCCATAACAGGATGGGCAGGACCCCCTCTTTGTGTCTAAACAGACAGCGCTACACACTCTCTCTTCCTGCATCGCGTTCACTGACCCCAAAACAGCTGGAGCAGAACTGATATCACATACAATCAGGGATGGGTTTTCCTCTAGATTTGCTCCATATAGATCCTAAAGCGGTAAACCGATAAATTCTTTAAAATAAAGAACTGACGAGAAAGCAAATAACGACATTAAAGAAGATCTTTTTTTCTATGTAGGCAAAGAAATTGAAGAATTTTATTGTTTTATTTCATTGTTTAAATTATACTTCATACTTAAATTTTATAATGCTTCTCATTTGGTATTTTGACCGAGTTTAACGTTAGCCAGCTTGCTAACGGTACCTAGTTTATTTGTGTGAAGTTGTGTCGCACCGAAATGAGGCACCAAAATCAGTTCTTGTGGGTATGGCATGCATTGGTGCCTGTTGGTTATCCTGTGAGTGGCCACTTCCTGTTGCGATCGATAATGCATGGCGCATGGCGCATGTCGCATGCCGCATGGTGCCGGGCAGGGGTCGTCCCGGGGTGCAGTTGCCATGGCTGCAGGCCGCAGCTCTGGCGCAGAGTAATTGGCACAGAAACAATCAGACTCATTTACAGATGAGTGATTAGAATTAAAGAGCCACAGTTCAGCCTTCTGTCTCATACCGTCCTTTCCTCTCTCTCTCTCTCCCTGCTTCTTTCCCTCCTTCCCTCCCTATCTGTCTCCCTCTTTCCCTCTCTCCCTTTCTCGTGTCCTCCCTCCTTCCCTATCTGCCTCATTCTCTCTCCCTGCTTTCCTCCCTGCCTCCCTCTCTCCCTCCCTCTCTCTCTCCCTCCTTCCCTCCCTCTCTGCCTCCCTCTGTCCCTCCCTCTGCCTCCTTCTCTCTCCCTGCTTCCCTCCCTCTCTCCCTCCCTCTCTCTTTCTCCCTCTCTCCCTCCCTCCCTTTCTCTCTCTCTCTCTCTCTCCCCCTCTCTCCCTCTCTCTCTCCCTCCTTCTCTCTCCTTTCTCCCCTCCAGAGTGTGGCTTCCCAGACCAGCTGTCACTGCACCTGTGTCCACAGATATGCATGCGCACGTGTGTGTGTGTGTGTGTGTGTGTGTGAGTGTGAGTGTATAGGACCATGTGCTAGGAGAGACAAAAGAAAGAGGTAAGGAGGAAAGCAGAGAGGGGCACCAATTGCACATCCTTTATCTCAGTACTGAGGTCTCCAACTAATCTCAAATCCTTTATCTCAGTACTGAGGTCTCCGACTAATCTCAAATCCTTTATCTCAGTACTGAGGTCTCCGACTAATCTCAAATCCTTTATCTCAGTACTGAGGTCTCCGACTAATCTCAAATCCTTTATCTTGCTGTGGATTGCTGGAATGCATATTCAAAACACAATGTTCTTTTTTTTTTTTTCTTAAAAAGTCACAAAAAACCACATGAGCAGATTGGATGTGGGGGTGGGACACAGGTAGGGGTGGGTTACAAGGCCACGTGAGCAGATGAAGGCGAGGGTGAGAATGAGTCACGGGGGGGCAGTTTGAATAACAGACCCCCCGCTGATGAAATGTGCTTTTCGGCACTGTTGTGCTGTTGCAGCTGTACTGTGGAATCCAATAGCAGCAGGTTAGCGTGTCTTATTACGCTGTTTGTGCGTTAGCGAGAGAAACATCGCCCCTTTAAAAAACACGGCCAAGTGTTTGTGTGAAGAGCCGGTATAGAGGATCAGCTGACGAGAAGGCTGATTTAGGATGATTTCTGAATATGCTTTTGGTCACATCGGCCCAGCGTAGAGACTCCTGATTTACTTGCTGAATCTGAGACAGAATCAGGAGTCTCTACATTGGGCTGAATCAGGAGTCTCTACACTGGGCTGAATCAGGAGTCTCTACACTGGGCAGAATCTACACTCTACCCTTTATCCAGACCAGCAGGGGGGGGCTTGGGGGGGTGCTCGTTAAGCTGACTCGTTAAGGTGCCTCGTTAAGACGGAAGCTTTTGTTAAATTCTGGGGGTAAACGGCTTTGTGAGCGAGGCTGAGGCTTTGGCTTGTGGAGGGGGTGAGGGGGTGAGGGGGTGTGTGTGTGTGTGTGTGTGCATGTGTGGTCCCAGCCTCCCCCCCCCCCCCATTTTGTGCCCCCACTCTGCCCCTCATCTACTACAGCACCTGAGCCTGAACTTACATCCCATAATTTAAACCCTCCCAGATTGAATGTGAAGTCTGCCCATCAGAAAACCTCAGAGCTATTTTTCATTCTCACCTAAATGCTGAGCCTCATATTAAAAAGGTAGTGCAATCTTGCCACCATAAGCTCAGGACCGTAGCTAAGATTCTGCCCTGTTTATCTTTTTCTGACAAGGAGAAGGCGATACATGCTTTTGTCTTGTCTTTATTAGATTACTGCAAATCTCTCTACGCCAGGCTGAAGTAATCATGCTCTGTCTCGGCTCCAGCTTGTTCAAAATTCAGCCGCAAGATTTTATTTAAGAGCAGAAAAAAGGGCACATATCACCCCAATCCTTGCCAAACTCCACCGCCTTCCTGTTATTTTTAGAAGTAATGTAAAAAATGTATTATTTACTTTTAACGCTTTGCCTGGCCGAGCACCTTCCTATGTTTCTGAGCCTTCAGTGCCGTACCCTGGTGGAGATTCCTGCTGGAATTCGGTGATGGTCTGTCCAGCCATCAACCATCTTGTTGCCAGGTTGATCATACCAGCTGGACCAGCTTAGAACCAGATTGGAACCCAGTGGAATGTCCACCCGGGTACAGTTCTAGGAGACTGCTCAGGCCCTCACACAGTGGTCTTCTTACTGTCCCGTGCTCCAGACTAAAAACTAAAGGTGACAGATCCTTCTTTGTGAGGCTCCAACGCTCTGGAGTTCACTCCCTGTTAGAAAGGCAGGTGACAGTTTTAAGTCACATTTAAAAACACATTTTTTAGATTGCCCTTTGGGTGAATTATGTTTTCATTTTATGTTATAATCAGTTTATCTTATTGAATATATCAATATTCTCTTACCCTTTTCAATGCCATGTATGTTTTGTAGGTCTAATTATACCTTAATGTGTTATTTTAGTTTTTATTTTATCCTATTTTTCTATTGTTTTCTAAGTGCTTTGAACGGCATGTTCTGAAAAGTGCTATACGAATGAAGTTGTTATTATTATTAAGTCATTGTTGGTCTCGGTGATGTCACAATGGACACTTCCTTTTGTTGGGCCTACAGAATTCCACATATGAAGCAGAAGTAGGGTGGGCGGAGCTACCGAGAAAGATCACCATGGAAACGTGAGTACTGAACAAAGCAGTAGTTTAGTCTATGTAGGTATGTCTCTTTTGGACATGCACGATTTTCAGAGTGCACAAACCATAGTGTAGCATAGATTAATGAGTAGTCTTGGGTTCCACAGCTTTTAATTAGGAAACCATTTAAACAAACTAACCCTTTACCTGTCTAAAGCCATTTTCCCATGCATTCCAGTGTGGCTTGGCTGTGGGATTCAGCTCTGTTCCAGCTAAGTGGCCATAGCAGTTTCACACCAGACTTGAGCACGAGTGAGTGCGGTGTCTCATCACTAGAGGAAGACGCACTCCTGTGGACGTTCAGAGGCCTTGAAAGCAAGACCTTCGTTCCGGAGGAAAACCTCCCACCAGCTTGTCTGCAGGGTTAGTGGCCAGCAGCAGCAGCAAGGATGTCCTCTGCAGAAGAGCAATGTTTTTGGGGTGTGGGGGTGTGAGGTGGAGTTTGGGGGGGTCAGGGTCTGCTGTTGCTCTGCTACTGTGCTGTAAGCAGCCCAAACGTGTCCCTGTTGAAACTCCTTTACGGGGTCACCAGTCTGCTCCAGAGACTTCACTATTATGAACCCCTATAATCAGGAGCAGCAACAATCAACTGCCAATCCAGGATCTGATGTTGCGTGGCTATCTGCAGCAACATGCTACAGTTACTTCAAATCTGTCAATCAGTTACTAGATTAAACACTACATCCTTGTTTTGCGTTCTCTTTCCAAATAGGAATCATCTTTACTGACTGAGCTGCTCTATAGGGCCCAGCCTGTGCTTGTGGTCTGTAGCTGCCCTGAATTACTTTCAATACTCAAAGATTTTCTCCCTGATCCATATCAGGGGTGTGACAAACTATTTTTCGCAGGAAAGGGCTAAGAGGCAACCATGGGGTGTTGTGTTAGAGCCGTTTGCCAGCGAGGGGACTTCCTGTGAGCTCGGCCGAGTGCTGTGGATGAGAGACACGTGGTGACATCACTTCCTGCGCAGAAGGATTCAGACCTCGCATAATTACGCCGGGCTTATTTTAGCCTGTCTCTGCATTCAGCCTGAGCTCGCCGGGAGAGCAGAGGAGGCGCAGGACCCGTGCCACTGCTGCAGCTCGCAGTCACACACAAGCCTACCAACAACCTGGGTGCTATGGCAGCAAACAGCCACTAGGGGACACAGCTACTCAAATAAAATGCTTAATAATCAACACTGTCACAATCATTCAGTCGCAAATACGCATAAAGTAACTGTGCTGGCAAATCAATATAATGCAACCATGCTGAAGTATTTCAGTAAAACACATACAAGCGTTTGATTTCCCTTAAGAATCCGAATAACATACATTTTCAATTCAATTTTAATCATTTTAAAGTTTGAGGTTTTCTTTTGTTCTTTTTTGCTTTGTTTTGTTTAGATAAGCAAAGTGAGCTACTGAAGAACCTTTGGGCTTGTTCTGTTTAGGTTAACACAAAGCAGAGGCGGAGGGGAGCTGGAGGGAGCTGTGCTCAGACACCAGGCGCTGTTTTACGCAGAGAAGCGGCTCTGCCAGGCGGGTCATGAGGTTCAGACCCTCAGCGAGTTGAAGCTCGGGCTTGACGCAGTGCTGGATGCTGTCCAGTCCGTCTGCTGTCAGGTGAAGTAGCCTGTCGGCGAATGGCAGGTCTGAATGGCCTCAATGGCTCGTTTCCATCAGCAAACACCCTTAATGTCTGCCCCACGTGAGGACCAGATTCGGGGGCAGGGAGGACAGTAACGGAATCCGGGTAACCTTGCTCTCCCCCTGGTCACCAATCCTGAATCCCCACCCCGGCAATCCTGAATCCCCACCCCGGCAATCCCAGTTTCCATCTTAAATGGTTCCGGCTGACCACCCTTATGACTCTTTTCTTTCTCAGGTTAAATTGCCAGGGCGTCATTCAGCAGATCACCTGGAGACTTCTGGAACAGAAGCCCCAATCCTTCCTAAGGGGTGAGGGATAAGGGCGAATATGGTAACCAAGGGGAACAAACAGAATGACATTTTTCGACCTCAGAGTGCACCAGGCATGATGCCCCGGAACCCTGCCTGTGCCCCCCCAAAGCCCCCCCCCCCCCAAAGCTGCATCAGCCCTGCCCAAATGTGGGACACACCCTTGAGAAGCATAGCCATATTCCACGCTGTCTGATGTGGGTGCTCATGAAAAGTTGCATGTAAATGCATTGCCCCTCACAATTAGGTAACTGTATGGCAATAGCGACCCAGATTCAGTGAGTTATCCTCCAAGTGCACGATATTAAAGTGCTGAAATACGCCTCTTTCATGCACCCCGTATAGGTGCATAGATGCGAGTTAGTATTAAAAGTACAACGTGCCCCAAAATGGACAGGAAGTAAGCATCTGTTCCCTCTTTAATCACTTCTCCGATCAAAGTTCATTCAGAGCAGGCTTTAATGGTTTTTTCACCAAAAAAGGAGGAACTTATTGTTGATATTAACAATTAACAATGCAGAGAAGAATGAGCGTGAGGTATGTTTATACAAGCTGAGATTCTCCTTCCTGTTTTTCTGTCATTAAAGCGTATGTGCGTGTGTGTGTGAGAGTGTGTGTTGCAAGAGCAGACCAGTACTGGAAAAAAGGAGCGAGGAATCGCTAAGGTAGAAAGATGATGTCAGTGCTATAATGGTGCTCCACCGAGAGCGCGAGCCAAGAAAACGCCTTGCCCACGTGTTCTTTTGTCACAGTGCAGCTGGTCCGCGGCTCCCTGCGTTTTGCTGGTCTCGGCTCCCGCGCTGCAATCTCAGGTCTATTTTACATGGCGTTTAAGACACCGCCGTAGTCCAATAAATCAAGGCACACTCAATCTGGCGTTTAACATTTCTTACATCTAACGTTTGGAAACGTGGAATTAATCTTCGAGACGGAACATAAAACGTATAAACGTAAATACACTCCCGTTGCCTGCATCTGACGTGACCTTTATATAGTTATAAAACTATGATTTAAAAAGGCTGTCGATATGAGCCATACAATGGTCCCAGCCTTTTATTTCCCACAAAGAATCTTGAATTGTCTTGTAAGACCCTCAGTTAATCTTTCCGATTAGACAATTCATTTTAACGGCACGACTGTGTGACGATCCTTCGCTCCTATTTTTAATATTTCAGCACCGATCTAAACAGAAATATCTGACATCTGCGGCCACAGGCTCGCGGCAGTACATCTGTCATCCCAAGTGTTCCGCTGCAAAGTAGCAAATGTCGAAGTCCAGCGCAACGCAAGGAACTCTCACACAGCTGCTCCTCTGGCCTGCAAACGCAGGCTACTGGCATGGCCCAAATCAAGTATGCACAGACGACTACGTGAAATAGATATTTGTCGAGCTACATCACTACATTATTAGCATGTTGCAACACCGGACCCATGGTCATTTTATGTGCAGGCGATTTTAGACAATACTAATATGTTGGGAGGGGCAGGTGCCATTCAATGAAATATCTATAGCTGTTAGCAAGATGATACCCACTAGTGGCATGGATTATAGTGAATTGTACATGCAATTTTACATTATTATGTACATATTACAAAACGTAATTATGCATTCTTCATAATATCCCGTGAGAAATGCAGCATATTAATACAAACTGAATCCACAAAAAGAACAGCATCACCGTGTCACCTGCCATACCTCGCAGTCGTACAGATCCGTCAGTTGATCTATGATCCACTCCTCCAGGTTCAGTCTCTTCCTCAGCTCCTTGCGGTCGTATTTAACGGTCACGCGGCCCTGCTTCCGAACTGGAACGTCGGAATCGTCGGTTCCGGATGGTGTTTGAAAATACACCCGAGGTTGCGGGTTTGCTTCGGCGCTGGTCACCGTCGCCATGGTCCCACGGCGTCCTCAGCGAGCGTTGAGCGTCTTCACAGAACCCGGGTGTGAATATGGACGCACTTTGTCTTATTCTATGTTGTTGCTTATTTTTATTATATATTTTTTTTGTTATTTGGTGCTGCTGCTCTTATACCAGCTGCTCACAGTAGGCTGTAACAAAGAAATTCGCTATTGTTCCCGTCTTGCGAAATAAAACATTTGGCACATCTGAGAAATTGCAAATTTGTAAGTATACAAAACGTGTAAAACAAAGCTCCTGAATATTGAAAAAAGTGGTGTATTACAATTGTTTAAAAATTATGCGTAGAAAAAATGTCCCAGAATAAATCAAATCGCGACTGTCATTCTTCAGATAGTCTTATACTGTTACAGGAAGTCACCGCCGTTTTATTTGCAAACGTATCCCTTTCGTTTAGTAGCGTCTAAAAACTATTGGAAATGGTTTCATTCTGCAGCTGTTTGGCACTGAGTGATTGAATAAATTAACTACTAACATTTACAAAGTATAAAATGATCCCTGCATAAATTGAATATAAATATTCTGTGCATCATAACTCACAAATTTATTTATAACGCTAATTGTCCCTTGTCCCGTCTTTTTTTAAAAATCTTTCTTCGTTCCTTCCTCTCTCTTCCTCGCGTCGCTCGCGCAGAATGTCAGATAATGCGGCCCCCTCCTCCGTCTGTCACATTCATTTCCCGTCTAAAGCGCATGCGCGCACTTAAAGCCGTCGCTCCAACATTGATTGTGTGTTAGGAATAGTTTTCCATGGTCCGACTTATAACGGCTGGCTGCGCCTACAGTACGACTTCAAGTGTGAACACGTCTTCTCTCCAAGTTTGGCCTTCTACGGTAATCCACCAGAGGACGAATGACATTCATTTGTGACCGTGCGTACTCTGGGAAAATGAATTATTCAATAACTGTCTGCGTCTGGAATTCACAGTCTGGTAAACATTGATATATCTCAATCTCTGGCTTTCTGTGCACTGCACATACAGTGTGTTTATCTGTGTTCTGTAGTTTTTTCTTTAGAGTGCTACCTTTTTATGATAAACCAGACCACACATTAAAACTCACCTGCAGAAACACACGCATGCATGCACACACACACACCCGTGCAAACATACAAATACATGGACACACACACATTCACCCGCACACACACACAGCTACATGGACACACACACACTCACCTGCACCCCAACATTTCAGAGAAGAGCAGACACAGGTCTGCACCCCATCATTTCAGAGAAGGCCCTACCCTTGTCTCTCTGCCCCATGAATGAAAGGGTGCATTTACGGGGCAAACTCAAGTCCAAAAACAGACACACTTCCTGTCGTGTGCAGTTGCATCAGTGTTGGAAACCACAGTGTCTCTGATGAAAACGGGCATCGTTTTGTGCACAGAGGCGTTCTTGTCCAGGCACTCGGCATAAATTACCAGACATGGCCGCCCACAGTTCAGTACATGCTGATGGAATTTCAGTGCGGGCAGGGTCCAGGAATTCATCTGGACTATCCGAGTCCAGAATTCCTCGATCACAGGTGTGGCCCAGGCGCAGGTGCGTTATCTGCAATCAGCTGTGATCCTGTGGAGGTGGTACACCTCTGGTGTTGCAGAAGGACCCCTGAATGAGATGAAATACTTGAGCAATTGCTTACGTGCACACTAACGGGTAAAGACAATGCAAATATATTGCCACTAGAGGGAAACAAAAGCTCTTTTGCTTAGAGGGACAAAACACATTTTTATAAAAATAAAAAAAAAAACCATCTGATCTTACAAATGGTGACCAAGCTGCACTTGCTAATTATTTTCTTTTTTTTAAATTTCCGAATTAAACAACTAACTGGTTTTTAAATTTTAATTTTGGTGTTATAGATGTACAGGAAATCCTGTTTATGCAATAACCATGGTGAAATGCAATTTAAAAAATGCTTTTCATGAAAATTTTGATGAAAAATGCGAAATGTCAAAAAAAAGTAATTGCTTTTTGTAATACAATTGGATAGAAAAACGTGTTTATGTGACACCCATGGTGAAATAAATCAATTAAAATGTTTTTGAAGATTTTGTTAATTAATAGGCAAGTTCACAGCTGTGTTCAGCACCTTGAAGAACGGTTAGGACACAGGTTTGTTAATGATTTTGAACGAGTGAAATATTTTCTACTGTAGCATGGGTACCTATGGCCATTAAAAAATGTGCAATATATTAATATTTTTTCAATGAAAATTTTTTTTTAAAAGACCTGAAACATATTATTTTGCATTTGTATTATTGTATTCGTGATATTTACCTTGATTTTTAATAAATTTTAAATGGGTTATCTGAAGTTTTCCAAGCTACCAATGGCTTCAATTAGGGTTAAGGGCCCAAACTAGGGTTAGGGTTAGGAAAACGGTAACTCTGAGGGTAAAGGCAAGTTCACGGCTGTGTTTAGCAGCTTGAATAATGGTTAGGAGACAGGTTTGTTAATGATTTTGAATGAGTCAAATATTTTCTACTGTAGCATGGGTACCTATGGCCATTAAAAAATTATCAATATATAAAAAATTTTTTAAGGAAAAAATCTTTTTAAAAGACCTGAAACATATCATTTTGCATTTGTATTATTGTATTTGTGATATTTACCTTGATTTTTAATCAATTTTAAATGGGTTTTCTGAAGTTTTCCAATCTACCAATGGCTTCAATTAGGGTTAAGGGCCCAAACTAGGGTTGGGGTTAGGAAAACGGTAAGTCTGAGGGTAAAGGCAAGTTCACGGCTGTGTTCAGCAGCTTGAATAATGGTTAGGACACAGGTTTGTTAATGATTTTGAACGAGTTAAATATTTTCTACTGCAGCATGGGTACCTATGGCCATTAAAAATATTAGCAATATATAAAAAAATTTTCAAGGAAAAAATCGTATAAAAAGACCTGAAACATATCATTTTGCATTTGTATTATTGTATTCATGATATTTACCTTGATCTTTAATCAATTTTAAATGGGTTTTCTGAAGTTTTCCAATCTACCAATGGCTTCAATTAGGGTTAAGGGCCCAAACTAGGGTTAGGGTTGGGAAAACGGTAACTCTGAGGGTAAAGGCAAGTTCACGGCTGTGTTCAGAAGCTTGAATAATGGTTAGGAGACAGGTTTGTTAATGATTTTTAATGAGTCAAATATTTTCTACTGTAGCATGGGAACCTATGGCCATTAAAAACATTAGCAATATATAAAAAAATTTCAAGGAAAAAATCTTTTTAAAAGACCTGAAACATATCATTTTTCATTTGTATTATTGTATTCGTGATATTTTCCTTGATATTTAATAAGTTTTAAATGGGTTATCTGAAGTTTTCCAAGCTACCAATGGCTTCAATTAGGGTTAAGGGCCCAAATTAGGGTTAGGGTTAGGAAAACGGTAAGTCAGAGGGTAAAGGCAAGTTCACGGCTGTGTTCAGCAGCTTGAATAATGGTTAGGAGACAGGTTTGTTAATGATTTTGAATGAGTCAAATATTTGCTACCAATGGCTTCAATTAGGGTTAAGGGCCCAAATTAGGGTTAGGGTTAGGAAAACGGTAAGTCAGAGGGTAAAGGCAAGTTCACGGCTGTGTTCAGCAGCTTGAATAATGGTTAGGAGACAGGTTTGTTAATGATTTTGAATGAGTCAAATATTTGCTACCAATGGCTTCAATTAGGGTTAAGGGCCCAAATTAGGGTTAGGGTTAGGAAAACGGTAAGTCTGAGGGTAAAGGCAAGTTCACGGCTGTGTTCAGCAGCTTGAATAACGGTTAGGACACAGGTTTCTTAATGATTTTGAATGAGTCAAATATTTTCTACTGTAGCATGGGTACCAATGGCCATTTAAAAAATTAGCAATATATAAAAAATTTTTTAAGGAAAAAATCTTTTTAAAAGACCTGAAACATATCATTTAGCATTTGTATTATTGTATTTGTGATATTTACCTTGATTCTTAATAAATTTTAAATGGGTTATCTGAAGTTTACCAAGCTACCAATGGCTTCAATTAGGGTTAAGGGCCCAAATTAGGGTTAGGGTTAGGAAAACGGTAAGTCAGAGGGTAAAGGAAAGTTCACGGCTGTGTTCAGCAGCTTGAATAAAGGTTAGGACACAGGTTTGTTAATGATTTTGATTGAGTCAAATATTTTCTACTGTAGCATGGGTACCAATGGCCATTAAAAAAATTAGCAATATATAAAAAAATTTTCAAGGAAAAAATCGTATAAAATGACCTGAAACATATTGTTTTGCATTTGTATTATTGTATTCGTGATATTTACCTTGATATTTAATAAGTTTTAAATGGGTTATCTGAAGTTTTCCAAGCTACCAATGGCTTCAATTAGGGTTAAGGGCCCAAATTAGGGTTAGGGTTAGGAAAACGGTAAGTCAGAGGGTAAAGGCAAGTTCACGGCTGTGTTCACAAGCTTGAATAATGGTTAGGACACAGGTTTGTTAATGATTTTGATTGAGTCAAATATTTTCTACTGTATCATGGGTACCAATGGCCATTAAAAAAATTAGCAATATATAAAAAAATTTCAAGGAAAAAATCTTTTTAAAAGACCTGAAACATATCATTTTTCATTTGTATTATTGTATTCGTGATATTTTCCTTGATATTTAATAAGTTTTAAATGGGTTATCTGAAGTTTTCCAAGCTACCAATGGCTTCAATTAGGGTTAAGGGCCC
>NC_057941.1:53546521-53549021 GCF_018555375.3 Anguilla rostrata
GAAAGGAAATAACAGAATACGAAAACCTTTAATCTTATGTCCATAATGTGGTAAAATGTCTTTTTATTTCCCAGATGGATGGGAAATCATGCTTATGTTAAAACTTCAGTGAAATAAAATACAAATGACTGAAACATTTAATACTGCCACACGTGAGCAGACAGCCACTCTCCAATCTTCAATCTGCCTTGATGTCCCATAGTGCATCAGGGGCACCACTCTTCTTGGATCACCGCCAGCTGCTCCTGCGGACTGTCCTCAATAATCATCACCTCCGACGCACTGCCCAACCACAGCCTGGGCTTCAGCCTGTCGTCCAATCACTGCTGGCCTCGTTCTTGGGTACCTTGTGGAGCTGCTAGGGGAGAATTTTGTCCACAGTGGTTGTGTTTAACCCTCCAGCATGTATGCAGTTCCTATCCTGGAACAGCAGGTGGCAGCATTGTGTCAGAAGTGTGAGCTTGGGTCAGGCTCTGGGAGAAGCAGATGAGCACAACCCTGCAGTAGCACACACTTACATAACATCATAACATCACATCACATAATGAGGAGAATGGGCCGTTCAGCCCAACAATGCTCGCCATTTTCCTGACTAAATTAGTGCTCTGATTACCTACAGACTAGATAGTATCTAAGACTTTATCAAGCCTAGTCTGGAAAAACCCCAGAGTTTCTGCCTCTACTCTGTGACCCAGGCTATTCCACACATTGACCACTCTCTGCGTGAAAAAATCCTTCCCAATGTCTGGACAGAATTTACCTTTCACTAATTTCCATTTATGTCCCCCCTCGTTCTACAAGCTGAGCTCGCCCTGAGGAATCTCTTGCGGTTCACTTTGTTGCGCGATAATGAAGTGCTCCCTGACACTAGCCCAGGAGGTCAGCAAAAGGCCCATTTCCATGAAGATCAGGTCCTCCCACAGACGGTGAATTCATTATCGTTCCCATCTAACGATGGGCGGGGGCGGGGGGGGGGCCACGATAGGATCCCAGAGCCTCCTGCTGCGCGGCTCTGTCGCGGGGGCAGGGGATAGGACCCCAGCGCCTCCGGCTGCGCGGCTCTGTCGCGGGGGCGGGGGATAGGACCCCAGCGCCTCCTGCTGCGCGGCTCTGTCGCTGTCGACCTTTGACCTCCGGGGAGCTGGGCGAGGGCTGACTCACCGGCGGCTGTGGCGGTGGTGGGGACGCTGATGATAACAGCCATAACTCATAACTCTAGTGGCCTGAATGACACTCAGCGTTCGCTGGGAGCGCTTCGGCAGCTCGCAGCAGCACAGAAAGCTCTCGAGGCCTCAGCCGAATTGAGAGATGCACCGGCCAACAAGTTGGAGTTTTTTTCATCATTTTTACCATGAAAGTATTTTTTACAGTTTTACAGTTTTGATGAGTTGTATTATTCAAATGCTTGAGAAGCATTCTTGCCCACGCCCCACAAAATCAAAACAGAAAACTAGTGTTTGGGTTGAGCTGCCCTGTCTGCTTGGTAGCCAGTACTATTCGATAATAGTTCCAGTTTGCCGGGGAAGGGGGGGGGGCGGGGCAAGGGGCGGGGGGGCATGAGAAGGAGGTGGACGTGGCAGCCCACACTGCTTGTCACACGGAAAAGGCCAACACATTCCTCATGATGCTGAACTTTGACCTTTGTCATGATCTTGCTGTTTTTTTTTCTACTCAAAATCAATGCATTCATGCATTTTAATGGGGGAGCTGTAAAGGTTCAGAAATGACTCTGCACTGAAGAGCTTCAGTCATTCCCAGGGCCTCTGTGCATGTGTGCCTGTGTGTCTGTGTGCCTGTGTGTGTGTGTGTGTGCATGTGTGCGTGTGTGCGTGTGCGTGTGTGTGTGTGTGTGTGCGTGTGTGCGTGCATGTGTATGCGTGCGTGTGCGTGTGCGTGTGCGTGCATGCGTGCGTGTGTGTGTGTGTGTGTAGGGAGCAGCTGCAGTGATGGATGGGCTCTGTCTGAGGTGCTGATTGTAGTGGTGTCGGTGTTCTCCCTGGTGAGGAGTAAAGCGAGCAGGCGCTGACTCGAGGGACGGTGCGCGTGTAGCATTCCTTTTCAGAGCTGCTACCACGGCAACCCCCGGGGGCTCCACCTGTTACCAAACACACCTCAGCAGCGTGAGCAGCCAGGTGTGTCTGTGCGAAGTTTAGCCGGTCCACTGGAGACCTGAGATACAAGCGCAGCAGAGTGAAACAGTCTGCCTGAGCGGAACAGCCTGGAACAGAGTGAAGCAGAACAGAATAGAACAGAGTAAAATAGAATAAAAGTGAACTGAACAGAATAGAACAGAGTAAAATAGAATAAAAGTGAACTGAACAGAATAGAATAGAGAAAAATAGAATAAAATTGAACTGAACAGAATAGAATAGAGTAAAATAGAATAAAAGTAAACTGAACAGGATAGAACAGAGTAAAATTAAATGCAACCGAACTGAACAGAATAGAATAGAGTAAAATAGAATAAAAGTAAACTGAACAAAATAGAATACAGAAAAAT
>NC_057941.1:53554021-53556521 GCF_018555375.3 Anguilla rostrata
TTGCAGTTGGATTCTTGAACATGAGGCAACCCTGAAACCCCAGAGTCAGAGTCCTGGTACTGGTACTTCCTGTTCCTGCTTGGGAAAAACAGGAAGTGAGGGGGATCTCAGGAACCCCTTTGTGCTCCTCAAACTTGAATCTTTTTTTTTTTTTTGGAATGTTCGTGTCTTTGTAGTTTTTGGAAGCCCCTATGGAAGGTTCCGGCAGACTCTGCCCCCCCCCCCCCCCCCGGGGAAGGGGCAGGGGGGACTGAAGCTGGAAGAGCGCTTGGTTTCTCAGCATTCCTGGTGTTTGTAGACAGGAAGTTGCAGGGCCTGGCTGCTGCCCTGGAGTGTGTGGCCTAGAGCACAGACTTTCAATGGGCTTTCACATTATTACAGGAATACAGTTCACACACACCCTGACTCCCCGTACATACACACACACACACACATGCACACGCACGCACATGCACACACGCACATACATACACACACACACGCACACGCACCACACACACACACACACACACATGCACACGCACCACATGCACACACGCACATACATACACACACACACACACACACGCACATACATACATACACACACACACCACACACACACACCACACACGCACAGCACAGCACAGACATACATACACACACACACACACACACGCACGCACATGCACACACACACGCACACGCACACACACATGCGCACACACACACACCCTGACTCCCTGTACATATGCTTACACACACCCTGACTCCCTGTACATATGCTTACACACACACACACACACGCGCACACACCCGGACAAGCACGCACACACACACACACGCACGCATACGCACGCATGCACGCTCACATATATACAGATATTGGCATTAACATGTATTATACAAAGGAGATAATATATAGATAATCAATACTCATCGTCGTCATCATCATCATCATTATCATCATCATCATCGCTCTCAGCAGCAGTACTCGTCGCTCAGCCACAGGCAGCTCTACGCGTCCTCAGTCCTCACGCCCCACAGCTCAGGTGTGACACAGTCAGGCCGGTAACCGCAGGAGAACGCTCCGCTCGCATCACCTCGTTAGCCAATGAAGCGCTGAGGGCTCCCATCTTTTAATCCCTCTCTCATTTCATCTGTCTTTCCATCTTTCTTCATAGATACGCATCAGTTTGTTATTTTTTTGTTTTAAAATTTTTTTTGGTGATCACATGATGATCGTTAAATCTTAATTCTGCGTTTGTTAAATCCCACAACAACACAAGGATCACGTGACACTGAAAAACATGGCTATATTTAAGAGGCTGTTTTTGGGCTGGGGGGGGGGGGGGGTGTGGCGGCAGTGACATTGCGTCAGCAGGGTGGGGAAATTAAGAAATCAAACCCCTCCCCCAACTTCCCATCGTCTAAAGACTGTGCATGGCTGTCTCGTGGAGGAAAGGAGGTGTGTGTGGGGGGGGGTCAGGGAGTGAGCTTCATGACATGCCCACTAGAGGGGGTGTTTTATTGTGGGAGCAGGAGGAGGTGAGAATGGGTAAGAGGGGGCAGGATGGGGCAGTTGAGCGCAGGAAGTGGAGCGTGAGCAGCGGATTGTGGGCGGGGCATTGGGTGGGGCTTATGGGCAGGGCGTTGGGGTGGGGATTATAGGAGGGGATTGTGGGTGTGGCATTGGGCGGGGCTTATGGGCGGGGCTTATGGGTAGGGCACTGGGTGGGGCTTATGGGCAGGGCTTATAGGAAAGGATTGTGGGCGTGTCTCAGAACCCTGGCACATGGCAGTAAGCCTCCAGAGAGGCCAGCAGGATGTAGAGGAGCCAGAGCGAGATGAAGAGCAGAGAGGTGAGCAGCTTGCAGGTGCGGGGGCCGCCCAGCTCCCCCCCCGCCACTGAGGGGCGCCGGCGGTACAGGAGCACCAGCACGCTCAGCACTGCCATTACCGTGAACAGCGTGACCGAGAAGGCCAGCGACCCTGGGTTGACCCGGAACTGCTTCCCCTGGCTGTGCCAGTACACGGCGGCGATGGTCCAGGCCACGCCGATGCCCAGGAAGACGTTGACCGCGTTGCTGCCCGTCACATTCCCGATGGACGCGTCGGCGTACTGGTCCTGGATCGCTGCCACCTTACTGGCAAAGGTGTCTGCAAGGGGGAGGGGGAGGAGAGAGAGGGGGAGGGGGAGAGGAGAGAGAAAGAGAGGGGGGAGGAGGGGAGGAGGGGAGGAGAGGGAGAGAGGGGGGGAGGAGAGGGGGAAGAAGGGGTGGAAAGAGATAGAGAAAGAGTAAAGGGTGGGACGGAGAAAGAGGGAGAGTGATAGAAAAATTGTAGGAGAACAAAGAGGAAGAACAGAGAAAGGAAGAAGGGATAGAGAAAGGGAGAAAGAGAGGAAAGTGGGGGAGTAAGTTATTAGAAAAGACAGCTACAGGAAAACAGTTTCTGAAGAATGTAAGAGAAAGCGCATAGTGAGAAGGAGGGAGAGAGAGGGGTGGGACAGGCAGAGAGA